>NC_025698.1:29815318-29860300 GCF_000633955.1 Camelina sativa | reverse complement strand
GTTGAGGACAATTTGTCAGGATAGAACGGAGTTTGAAGGGTCGAAAAAATGAATACCCACTATCACAAGGTACTTTTTGAGTGGTGGTAGGACAATACGATCCCGCGGAACAGAATACTTCACCGCTGGATCTGATATCGGCCCATACATTCGCACCTCCACAAGTGTGGTTTGGTCGTCCTGGTGGTAGTTGATAAGTATACCTACATATTTGACATAACATCTCATCTTATCCCGCAATAATATCACATGTATCATACTAGTCTTTGTATCTAAGATGGAATAAAAAAACTTACGGTTCACATAAGCTTGTAGTCTTATTAAGGGTAGCTAAGGGACAATGAGCACCAAGGGGACAAGCTTTTCAAGAACAAAAAATTCAGAAACAGTGTTAGTTAGACCATTCCATATAGATAAGAAAAGCTTATAAACCATGAAGGCGTTTATAAATTGCTTACGTATCATGCAGGTGAGGCCACGGGGGCAGAAAAACCCTTCACAGCAAGCCATACAGTTTTCTGTTCTTTCAGGAAAATCTTTGGAGTTTTGTAGGTCGACTTGTTCGGTTGGTTCAACACTACAGCCCCATCCAGGTTCACAACCAGAGACCCATGAAGTCAAGTTGCAATTTACATTTGGTTGCAAGTGGCCTTGGCTATTCGACTTATTGAAAAAAGCATTAAAATAGAACTTCATCTCTGCTGCTGTACAGATACGCCTACCAATGTCACCTGTTCCAAACCGAAAATGTAAACACATAAAAAGATATGAAAATTATGTCATCAGATTAACTCCAGGAACCATAACAGTGTTCCTATAAAATCATCAAATCGTCGATCTTCCATTCCATCTTTTTTAAACAGATTAATTTTCTGTTNCACTATCACAAGGTACTTTTTGAGTGGTGGTAGGACAATACGATCCCGCGGAACAGAATACTTCACCGCTGGATCTGATATCGGCCCATACATTCGCACCTCCACAAGTGTGGTTTGGTCGTCCTGGTGGTAGTTGATAAGTATACCTACATATTTGACATAACATCTCATCTTATCCCGCAATAATATCACATGTATCATACTAGTCTTTGTATCTAAGATGGAATAAAAAAACTTACGGTTCACATAAGCTTGTAGTCTTATTAAGGGTAGCTAAGGGACAATGAGCACCAAGGGGACAAGCTTTTCAAGAACAAAAAATTCAGAAACAGTGTTAGTTAGACCATTCCATATAGATAAGAAAAGCTTATAAACCATGAAGGCGTTTATAAATTGCTTACGTATCATGCAGGTGAGGCCACGGGGGCAGAAAAACCCTTCACAGCAAGCCATACAGTTTTCTGTTCTTTCAGGAAAATCTTTGGAGTTTTGTAGGTCGACTTGTTCGGTTGGTTCAACACTACAGCCCCATCCAGGTTCACAACCAGAGACCCATGAAGTCAAGTTGCAATTTACATTTGGTTGCAAGTGGCCTTGGCTATTCGACTTATTGAAAAAAGCATTAAAATAGAACTTCATCTCTGCTGCTGTACAGATACGCCTACCAATGTCACCTGTTCCAAACCGAAAATGTAAACACATAAAAAGATATGAAAATTATGTCATCAGATTAACTCCAGGAACCATAACAGTGTTCCTATAAAATCATCAAATCGTCGATCTTCCATTCCATCTTTTTTAAACAGATTAATTTTCTGTTTTGGTTCGTTCTAAGTAATAGTCAGTACCTTTGGTTTTCTGAATGCAAGAAGATAAGAAGTCCAAGTTGGTGGAGAAGTTAAAAGCTTTGTTCCAATCAGCATCCCTGAGATAGTGATTTCAACAAAAGGATAAACAACCTGATCAAAATATCTCACAAGACTTTAGTAAGCTCAAAGAGTATATCACCTACAGCACCTACGAGTTAATTAGCAAGTGAAGCTATCAATGCATCAACTATACTAAGATCAAAGAATTGAAAGTTCCACATCCTCTTTAGGAATGCTGATATCTTAGTAAATAAATAAAAGACTAAGGTGAAATCTTAATCAGAAAAATGAGACATTTGATTGCATTAGTGATACAAGTCTACAAAATTAGAAACCAAAGCAAAGCAAATATAGTGCAAGATTACAGTTTAAGAGAAAGAAAACTGACGGGTCTTTGATGCAAAACTTTGCTCTGGTACCGAGCTCACGATTAAGAGCAGCTGTGCTATTAGAAAGCCTGCTGTAAACCATCTGTGTAACGAGTGGAAGAACAGCTGGATTTTCGAACTCACTGGTGTCCCCAATAGTTTGACCATTCCCAACATAACAAACCAACCACAGAACTAAGATAACCAATCTGAGATTAGATCCATATTTAAGCCAACTTCGCCGTTTCACACTCATCTTGAGATTCAAAACCCTTAAAAAACACAAAATAGAAAATGACTAAATCAGATGCAAAAACAACAACTAACAAAAACATAAAAAAACTTGCTTGATATATCAAGTTAGATGAAACGTTTTGAGACATTGTGATTTGTGAATGGAGAGGGAAGAAACGTGAAGGAAGTTGGAGAAAACGATGGTGCAAAGACTAAAATGGTGATCTATGTGTGCGACGAACGTGACTGAAACAATGTGAAAAACGACCCATATCTTAATATTTTTTAAAATCAATCTGTTAAGCTTGATTTTTGGGTTTAGCTACATAAAGGTTAAATCTTTATTAGACTTATCACATCACATCTCAGCTCTTTTAACAAATTAAGCAGAAACGAACTCCAAAACAATCTAATTTGAGAACCCAGAAACTTGAAAATTGCTTTCTTTGTCTCCAGATCACATTCGACCACCATCACAAAAACATCGCAAGTTTCAATTTTTATTCCTTAGATTCTACAGACTAGAAGAGTTAAACCAGGATAAACGGAAGAGAAGGGAAAAAAAAAACGTACATTGTGACTTGTGAGGCATTAAAGTTCATGACTTGGGAGCTGAAGAATCCATGAAAATTGAAGTTGCTATATTTTCGGGGAAGCTTTTTAAACTATTAGTCTGAGATATGCAGATTTAATCTGTCGTCATTGTCATTGACCTTATAATAAGAAGGAAGAAGGAAGAATGAAGAATGAAGAAGGAAGAAGAAGAGAGTGCGTTGAATGATTTCATTAGGACAAGGAAAGGACATGTAGACCTAGTAATTATAATTACAGTTACTTAAAATCTGTAACAGAATCAACCTTTTTACCCATTGATTTAGGAATATATATATTTTCTTTCTAAGTTTATTCAAAAATTTCTTTAAGTAAGAATGATAAGAAATATTTGTTATGTGGCAACTTTTCCTAATATACAAATATTGTTTACTGTTGCATTACTAATATAGTGACTAAGAAAATGAAATTTCTGTTTTTGATTAGTATTAAAAAATAAAAAATGCAGATTTCTCTTGTTCTAATATCAAAAAAGTTTTATGTAGAAAAGTCATTTCAAAATTGTAATCCTGACTTTTTGTATATAAATTGTAATTGACTATTCTATATATTAAATTTTGTAGAATATAAATATTCTCATGACTATAAAATGTACACAATGGAGAAAATTTGAATATTAGTCATCATGAAGAATTAAAATTAGGATACTTGCGGATTCGTCCATGTGTTACAACTTACAATCAATGGTCGCATGATTTTAATGAATTTTGCTGAGTCCAAATTTGGAAGACAGAAAATAACAAAAAAAAAAAAAAAAACACTGAAATTTTTTTATTAACATCAAGGGATGACGACCGAAATTTTTTATTAACATCAAAATTGTAACCCTGACTTTTTGTATAATTGTAATTGACTATTCTATATATTAAATTTTGTAGAATAATAATATTTTCATGACTATAAAATGTACACAATAGAGAAAATTTGAATATTAGTCATCATGAAGAATTAAATGTAGGATATTTGCGGATTCGTCCATGTATTTACAACTTACAATCAACTGGTCCCATAATTAATGAATTTTTTGCTGAGTCCAAATTTGGAAGACACTGAAATTTTATTAACATCAAGGGATTACTGAAAAGGCGAAAACTCTCAATCAAGAACAAACAATGAATGACTTTTTAAAACTTATCAAGAGTCTATAACCACATGTCTGTCTTTGTGACGTGAAGAGCTAGAACATATCTTCTTAAGCAAATCAACTATGATGTTATTAATCAAATTTGATATGAAACTCTCTGTTTGTTTTTAGTTTTTACTATATCGTCGTCTCCATCCACTCAGGCTCTGTCCAATAGGGTGGTCCGAATTCCGAAATGCAACAACCTAAGGCTTATTACCCGCTAAAAATATTTACTCAAATATTTACATAAGGAAAATATATATATATATATATATATATTGTTAAAGAAAAACCAAATGTTTTATATCTATTTGTGCAGTAAGAAAATGATCAGAAACTCACTCAACTTTCAAGTCTTGTTCAACCAGAAGTAGTTTTTGGTAATGTTTTAATTCAATTATGCCAAATTCTAAGAACAAGCCTTAATTAGTTTTAAAAGAGCTTTAGAGCATCATTACTCCAGTAACTTAGTGGGTTACTCTTAATTCTGGGGCCCAAAATTAGATTATAAAACTAATATTTGAGTCCAATACGCCGAGTATCGGTTTTATGGGAAGGTTTGGGAGTAACCCCTTGAGCAACAATACGTGTCTTGGTGAACTGATAAATATAAAAGGTAATTTTTTTTTTCTCATATTTTTTTCATTCTTTCTCGACATCTCTCTTCTTTCTCTTCTCTCTCGTTCGTGGAGGATAAATCGCGATTCTTCTCCATCGAAAAAATCAACCGATTAACATCAAATCATTGATTTATCCAGCTAATCTCGATGGTTTTTGGGATAAACGGAGGGTGATTGGAGACTGTATTGGCGTAACCCAGCTTATTAGGGTTTGTCACTTCGGTTCTCACGATTTGGCGACGGCGAAGGTTCCACAGTGGTGGGACAACGATGGCGGAGGAGTGGTGGGACAACGGCGGATGTCCGGCGAGGTCCACCGTCTAACGAATTGGAGAGATACGGTTCGTCTTCTGATCTATGTTTTTTTTGTTTCTGTAATTCATCTCTGGTGGTCTTGAATTGTTAGGGTTTCGTATTAATTCGATTGCTTGTTAGAATTGTTAATCTTTGTTGTCGATTTGACTTATTAGGCATCGAGTGTGAGATTAATTTGATGTTAATCTAGGTTTTGAAATTTGTTTGTATGATTTAGGGTTTCGGTTTAATTAATGATTATTGTCTGATAGCTTTTTATGAATGAGTGGCTTATTATGTTCTTGTTTTGTGTTATAGCTTTTGTGTTATAGCTTTGTATGTTCTTGTTTTGTGTTTTGTGTTTCTGTTACCCGTGTGTCTTTTTATTGGTAGAGTGTAAATGTAGTTCGATGTTTAACAAGATTGTCTTGTTTTCTGTGAGGTTCTCATGAACTGGATATAGCGGTTAAATGATGAAGAGTGGTGTTCATGAAGTGGTTTACCGGTTGGACAGTCAAAATTGATAAGGTATGGTCCTATAACTCTCATATGTTGTTGTTAGGTTTTTTATGAGATGTGATTGGGATGAATGAGTTGGTTTTGTTGTTCTTGTTCTGTTTTGTTAATCTTTCTGTTATAGATTGTTCTTGTTCTTGTTCTAACTGTGAGTTCTTGTTCTAGTTCGGTTTACATATTAACTGTTCTTGTTCTGTTTTGATAAAACTGTGAGTTCTTGTTCTAGTTTGATGTTTTTTATAAATAATTGTGCTAAAAGGTATGATTTGGGATGTTTTGCCGTGTCCTGTTTTCTTTTTTTGCTCAAGTGTTTTAAAATATTTTGGGAACCCGATTGTTGTTCTTTCGCACAATTATTTTGGAAGGTGAAATTTGTTTCTAGTTTGAATAAAAAGCATAATTACACTGGTTTATTGAGAAACATGATTGAATTTGAATTTAGTATTGACTTTAAACATCACATTTTGGAAAATTTGTACACAAGTAGATTTACTGAAAAGTTATTCAGTTGTCTACTCATAGAGATATACTGAAAAGTATATCTCTTGTCAACTAAACACTCATTAGCTTTTTACCTCAATTAAACTTTACTTTTTTTATCTAACCTTTAGTTAAAAAGCTAACCTAACCTTGAGTTCAATATAAACCCTCATTGTTAAACAATATAAACCCTCAATCTACAAACCCTTTTAGTTAAACATAAGCTTTCATTAAACACAAACAATGGATCCTAGAAATCCTTATCGTTTGTCATCAGAAAATTATGTTGATCTTTTGAATTCTCAAATAGATCCCAACGTTTATGATAATCCTAACCCTCCACATTCTGCTAAATCCTCTCAGCCTATTCAATTTAGCAACCCATTCTCTTCTCAGCCTCTTAACTTTAGCCCAAAACATCCGAAACTGAAGACTGTATAGAGGTTACAGTTGAAGAGACTGAAGAAGACGGCGGCAGAGGAAGTAGGAAGCGGTGGAGTGCAGAGGAAGATGCCAACCTCATAAGTGCTTGGTTGAACATAAGCAAGGATCCAGTTGTAAGTAATGAGCAGCGGTTAACAAGTTTATGGAAGAGAGTTGCAGACTATTACAAAGCAAATGATGGATCAGCCGGTTCAAACGCAAGAGGGCCTTCACAATGTAAGGCTAGGTGGAACAAGATAAACCACCAAGTCAACAAGTTTGTGGGATGTTACGCACAAACAAGTACAAGAAGGAAAAGTGGAGAATCAGAAGATGACGTGATGAGAATGGCGTATGAGCTTTACAATAACGACATGAAGAAGCCATTTATGCTTGGACATTGGTGGAGGGAGCTGAAGCACGATCAGAAATGGATCACAGAAGAATGTAACCACAAGCGGACTAAGCTTGCATCTGAGACTACTACTACGTGCAATGATGGATCTGAGAAGAGGCCTCCGGGGGTTAAAGCTACTAAGAACAAAGGGAAGAAACCGACTGTTAGTATTGATGTTGAGGATGGTTCTGTCCGTAAGTTAGATAAGATCATTGCAATGAAGGATCAAGAACAAACGGCTAAAGAGAGGCACGACAAGATGAGATTGCTAGACAGCCTGGTTAACAAGAGTGAACTAACACCAGCTGAAGTGCTACTTAGAGACAAACTAGTAGATCAAATGTTGACAAACATTTAGGTTTCAATTCTTTTCATTTGTTATATTTAACTCTTGTGTGTCTTTCTCATGTTGTCACCATTCTATGTCTCTCATGTTAATATGTTTTGTTGTGCTTAACTCTACTTGTATTCTTTTGTTTCAGGTTTCGGGTCATCAAATGTAGCTGTGGACAGTCACGTGAAGAGAAGAAGCTATCTTGTTGTGGAACATGTCACATATTTGGGATGTTTTGTTGATGTGAAGGGTTATGTCTAAATGGCTTATGATGTTTGTAAGGATTGTATGGCTTTTGATGTTTGTATGATTTAGTTGTATTTGTTTGGTTGTATTTGTTTGGCAATGACAGTCACGGTTTTATTTGTTTTGCAAGGACAGTCACAGCTTTGCCTTTTGTAAGGGTTGTATGTACACCCACTAAATTAGTTTGTTTGCTTGTGTCTCTAGTGTTAAGTCTATATATTGGACAACTTTTTCTTCTTCATTTGCAACAACATTTACTCCATTACACCCGCAAACAAACTCTCTTTCCTCCTATCTTCACTTCTCCTCCTATACCAAATAAAAATCCTTCTCCATTACAAAATAAATTAAACTTCCCATAAGCCTTCTACTAAACCCAAATTGTCAAAAGATGTCTAATTGGAGTTCCGATCAAGAAGTTGATGATATTGTAGAGGATGAAGTTGATAGTATAGTGGAGGATATCCAATACAACTACACTCACCCAGATGTACCATCAGCTCCAATTATCCGAAGAGTCCACATTAATAGAGACCGCGAAGAAGGTCACGCTCGGCTATGGAATGATTATTTTAGTGATAATCCGACTTACACTCAAGCTATGTTCCGCCGTCGTTTTAGAATGAACAAACCATTGTTTATTCGTATTGTTAATGCTATTGAGAATGGAGTCCCATACTTCAGAAAAAGGCGAGATGCTACTGGAAGGCTCGGCCTTTCTGCACTTCAAAAATGTATGTCGGCTATTCGTATCATGGCGTACGGATGTTCAGCAGATGCGGTGGATGAATATTTACGACTCACTGAAACAACCGCCCACAAATGCCTTCTACATTTTGTTGAGGGAGTTATAAATCTGTTTGGAGACGAGTATCTCAGAAGACCTACAGCTGAAGACCTCCAACGATTGATGAATATTGGAGAACAACAGGGTTTCCCCGGAATGGTAGGGAGCATAGATTGTATGCATTGGGAGTGGAAGAATTGTCCCACTGCATGGAAAGGACAATATTCACGTGGATCTGGAAAACCGACAATCGTACTAGAGGTTGTGGCTTCACAAGATTTATGGATTTGGCAAGCATTTTTCGGACCACCAGGTACGTTAAATGATATCAATGTTTTGGACCGCTCACCGGTGTTTGATGATATCCTAGAGGGCCGAGCTCCGAGAGTTATATACGTTGTCAATGGAAGGCAATACAAAATGACGTACTACCTAACTGACGGTATCTATCCCAAATGGGCAACTTTCATCCAATCCATTACACTTCCACGTGGTCGAAAAGCAAAACTCTTTGCTTAAAATCAAGAAGCATGTCGGAAAGATGTAGAGCGTGCATTTGGAGTCTTGCAAGCTCGATTTGCAATCGTGAAGAATCCTGCACTTTTTTGGGATAAAAGAAAAATAGGGAAAATAATGAGAGCATGTATCATCTTGCATAACATGATAGTGGAAGACGAACGACATGAATACAATTTCTACTATCCAACAGAGTTCTATTACGGAGAAGGAAGCGGAACTTCCCGAGTCGATTTATCGTATTCTACAGATATGCCAACAACTATAAATAATATGATGGGCATTCGGAATGACCTTCATGATACACAAATGCATGATCGTTTGGAGAAAGACTTGATTGAACATATCTGGCAAAAAATTGGGGCAATCGCACAATAAATCTTATTCCGAATTTTGTTTAATATGTTTAATATTTCGAATTTTATAAATTATGTTTACTATTCCGAATTTTGTAAAATATGTTTAATATTCTAAAGTTTGTAAAATTTAATTGTTTTCTATTTTAATAATTGTTTGTAATATAAAAAAAATTTAATAATTGTTTTGTCATTTTATATAATTAAAGTTTGATAATTAATAAACACAAATTAAAAAATTATTATTTAAATGTTTGAGCAACCTTATTTTGGGTTCTCTAATAATAGAGTGATTTTGCTTAAGTTTCTCTTAGGGTTACTTCACTTAATTTAGTATTAATTATATACTTAATTAATATGGGAGTAACTATGGTGGGTTACTCCACTAATGGTGGTCTTATAGATTACTAGCTAATCTGATTTGACAACACTTTCTCTTGGGTTTGAAAACCAACATCACAGACACAAAAGATGTGTACAAAGTTTCTTACTCTAATAGGAGAAGGAACTACGATGAACATATAAATTTCATAACAAATCCTTATATTCTTCTGTCTATCCGGAAGCTTCAGATTCCTGCGAACAAAGGAACGGTCTTTCTTCACTTTTTTTTAAGTAAGATCATCCCCACAAAGGCAATTCCACGAGTGGCCACACCTACGAGAAGCAGTATCATTATACATAGATTCCATTCGTTAATGTCGTAGCCATACTTCCAAAGCATACCACACCGCGTAATCATCCATACTCCATAGTACCTGAAACCCAATAAATGTACAGAAGGAATCAAACCAAGCTTTTGGTAGGTAATTAACTTCTTTATGCTTTTTGCTTTTCCAACATGTTTTCGTACCTTTGAGCATTTACTATCACAAATGCCTGCAACGCCCACTTTGGATAGCTCAAGTCAGCCATTATCCTAATAGCTTTACTATCATCCTTCGGTCGGGATGAAACAAGTGTTAAAACGACTGGAAGAAGAACAGAAAACTGCAATAAAATCCCCAATAAGTTTGTCGATTAGAATTAAGTACAGAGAGTATGATTCTTCTTCTTCGAAAGGAAACTCACCAGCTGTGCTGAGCTTGGTTGGAGAAAGATAGCCAAGGCATATGCAATACCGGTCACACAATATACGAGGCAGGCCAAAATAATATAGTTATCCAAAAATGTGGATCTTGGATTCGTGAAGAAATAGAACATAGAGAGATAGACCAATGGCTTGACAAGTACATTGAAAAAGTCTATTGTATCTTTGGCAAGGAAGCAGGCAGAGCTACTCATCCCCGAAGCACTTTCTCTCCAGTAATGTAACTTGTCTAGTGAGAATGATCTTAAAGCTGCTATTTTGCAAAGAAGAGCTGACAGATGAAGAAGAAGAAAAACAAAAAAAGACACAAGATCCATAAGAACATGAAGAAATTTTTCAGAAATTGATTAATAACAGTAATGATCCAACTCACAGACTGCGATAATAGTGTAGGTATAGCCAAGATATCCAAAGCTCTCATCAGCACTTTTTTTAGTAAGTAATCCTAAACAAGCTCCAGCAAGCAACAAGATCAAATAGTCTGTGGCTTGTAACTTAGCTTCTCTCATTTGCTGCTTAGCTACCCTGAAATCAAGAACATAGCTCTTCTTTATTCCGACATCCAAGAATCAACTGCTCTTAAATAAGTCACATAGAAAATTTGAGAAGATCAAACCTTCCAAGAAAATATTTGTATTGTAGCCACATAGAAGGGGTTCTTCTGTGGGACAAATCTCTAGACTTCAAGAAGTTGTGCTGTATTTTATCACTACGCAACATGGAATTACTCTTCACATCTCCCCACAGCTCTCTGGCAAATGTTTGTTCTGCATTACCGTGTGAATTATTACCAATGTCTGGATTCGTTTGAAGACCATCAGCACTGTTGTTCCGCATATCTAATGGAACCGAGTACCCTTTGTGAAGCATCCACCTTTGAGGAAGCTCTTTGTAATCAACACCAGAATTCCCAATTGTTATGCCTTCAAGAACGTCGATGTAATAGTCAGGAGGGTTGATACGGTCTGGAACATTTATTCCCAACCCGGAGAAGTATTCTTCGACATTGTCGACTGATCCATGGTAAACAGTAAGTCCACCTTTCGCGAGAAGTACTAGATCATTGAACGTTTTGAACAAAGTGTAACTGCAACAAATTCAGAAATATGAATTAAAAAAAACTTCATGGCACATGATAAAGATATTTCCTCTACGTGTAACTTGTTTTACAAGATACCTCGGTTGGTGAACAACCATGCAAATGTTGACTCCCTCGAAGGCTTCATGCCGAAGTGCTCTAAGAAGAAGCTGTGATGAGGCACTATCCAAGCCAGAAGTAGGCTCATCCAAGAATAAAATCGAAGGCTCCATTACCATTTCTAAACCCACATTGACTCGTTTCCTCTGCCCTCCTGAGATTCCCCGCTTCTCCACCGTACCAACTAAAGAATTCCTCACAGGTTGTAGCCCCAAAGAGTCGATGGTTCTTTCAACCACAAGAACTTTTTCTGCTTTCGATAGACCCGCAGGTAATCTGCATTTAGCATGGAACCAAATATTTTCTTCTACCGTCAAGTTTCCATGAACAACGTCATCTTGTGGCACAAAACCAATAATTTTTTTATATGAATGGATTGATTCTTGCTTCCCGTTTATAAGAATTGAACCACTCAGTTTGCAACCAACAGCTTTCCCAGCCAAAGCAGAGAGCAGACTTGTCTTTCCTGCGCCTGATGGACCCATCACAGCTGTGATCCGACCTGGTTTCATGCTTCCTGTGACACATCTCAACACATGCTTACCATTGGACTTCAAGGTAAGAGTTAGATCTTTATAAGAAAGCTCCATGAGAGGTCTTTTATTCCTCGTCTCAGTATTACTAGCCATTGAAACTATTCCTGAAAAGTTAAGATTCTTATTCTCTTGCTCCATGGCTTTCTCCTTCTCGATCTGATCATATGCAGCCTTGAATATTTGGGTCTGTGTTTGCTTTGCTTTAGCCAAATTCTTTCTTTTTACGCTCTCTTCTTCTATGTCAAGACTTGCTCTTCTTTCATTACTTACGGCTGAACTAGACTGCGCTTGCGCAGCAGAGGAACTCGAATGTTTCGACATTTCTATGTCTTCATATACCTCAGAAGCAGAGTCCCCAGGACCCAACATCATGTGGGTATCACCATCATGATCGGATTTTTTACCTGGAAATGTCCGAGTTATTTGCGCACCGATCTCACGTACATGCTTTTTTGCAGCCTCTCTAGCACCTTTCCATCTCTGATGAGCTCTCGCTTTCTTGACGGCTGCTTCCCTTGACTTCGCCTGCCTCTTTTCCCTGATCTTTAGGATGTGATCGGAACAATTGTAGATAATGAGTAGAATAGTACTCACTGCAGCCTGCACAAACATACATTGAAGGCCACTCTTTTAGTAGTGGAAAACCAATTAGCTAGTCTTGGATATTCCAGTAATAACTGAAATAGAAACTTACGATAAACATAATCCCAAATGCATGTATGTTCTGATTTCCTGTGTTGCGTTTGCAGGACGATAACTTCAAGCAAGCTGCAGAAGCCAAGACGTACTTAAGAGATGCATGGAGATAGTAAACATTACTAATTATTGGTTATGTAAGTGATAACAAGCGATCATGAATATTCGATATGACTTACGTTTCTCAGATGTTGACCCCTTTCTGCAATAGTGCCTAAATCAACATAAAAAGGAATAACCACTTAAGATATAGACAAACTCTGATTCTCAGCTAAATCATTAATCTGTTATTATATTCAAATTATCCATCTAAATGTTTTACTTCCAAATGAACCATCCACATGTTCCATCTAAATGATACATCAAAAATATGTTAATTGATTTCCATTTTTGTTGGTTTGATGCCATATGAATGAACATCTGTTTGTTTGGTTACATCTCCATCTAGGTGATTTTAATTAGAAAGTGACTAAAATGCTCATGTTTTAATTTAACTATATTGTTAATTTTAAGTATAATAATCTTTAATCTAAAGTATATTTACAACAAATCATGTTTTAATAATGTTTAAAAATTACAAATTGATTTTTCGCATAAATTGATAAAGTAATATTCATATTTGCATTTTTCTGAAATAGAAATATATTTCAAGTACCATTTAAAAATAAAACATAATTTAACAGTTATTGCAGATAAATTCAATTTTATGATTTGCGGAAAATGTGATTTGGAGTTTTGGCCGGTAAATATATTTTTTTGGTTTTAGCAGAAAAATATGATTTTGCGATTTTGGTAGGAAAATATGATTTTCAATTTTAGTTGGAAGCATATTTTACAGTTTTGGTAGACAAAATATTGTAATTTGCAAAATAATTGTAAAATTATCATTTTTGAAGACAAATGATTCATTTGGATAATTAAGGCATAGCTGTAATTTGTTATTTTTGATTAAACCAACTTCATCTAAACGATTCAACTAGATTCATGCAAGTGAATATTATTTTTTTGCCTAAATTTTTTTGCACAATTTTAAATAAAAACGAACCAGAGGAGCAAATAAACATTGGCATAACAGAGTAACACAACGTTGAGGAAAATTTGTCAGGATAGAATGAATTTTGAAGGGGCGAAGAAATGAATACCCTTTTTCACAAGCTACTATTTTATCGGTGGTTGGGCAATGCGATCCCGCAGGACAGAATATTTCACTGCTGGAAGTGATATCGGCCCATACATTCGCACCTCCACAAGTGTGGCTTGGTAGTCTTAGAGTTGGTGGTAGTTGATAAGTATACCTACAGATTTGACATAACATCTTATTATCTTATCCCGCAATAATATCACATATATGAATCATATTAGTATTTGTATCTAAGATGGAATAAAAAAAAACTTACGGTTCGCATATGCTTGTAGTCTTATTAAGGGTAGCTAAGGGACAATGAGCACCAAGGGGACAAGCTTTTTTCAAAACAGAACAAAAAAAAAAAATCAGAAACAGTGTTAGTTTAGACCAAATAGATGAGAAAACCTTATAAATTAAACCATATGAAGGCGTTTTATGAACTGCTTACGTATCATACAAGTGAGGCCACGAGGGCAGAAAAACCCTTCACAGCAAGTCATACAGTCTTTTTTTCTTTTAGGAAAATCTTTGGAGTTTGGCAGGTCGACTTGTTCGATTATATCAAGACTACAGCCCCATCCAGGTTCACAACCAGAATCCCATGCAGTCAAGTTGCAATTTACATTTGGCTGCCACTGCCAATATTCCGTGTCATTTGCTTTATTGAAAGAAGCATTAAAATAGAACTTCATCTCTGCTGTTCCACAGATACGCCCAACAATATCACCTGTTCCAGACCAAAAGTGTAAGCACATAACAAGATCCAATCTATGTCATCAGATTAATTACTCCAAGAACCATAAGAAACGTGAGAGTTCTGAAACAACCAAGAACCATCAAATCGTCGATCTTTCATCTTTTTACAACAACCAAGTAGCAAATAATTATCTGTTTCGGTCGTGCTAACTGCTAAGTAAAAGTCAGTACCTTTGGTTTTCTCAATGCACTTAGATAAGAAATCCAAGTTGGTGGAGAAGTTAAAAGCTCTGTTCCATTCAGAATCCCTGAGATAGTGATTTCAACAAAGGGATAAAAAACCTGACCAAAATATCTCACAAGACTTTTTGTAAGCTCAAAGAGTATATTTTCACCTACAGGACCTACGAGTTAATTAGCAAGTGAATCTATCAACTGCATCCACCATACTAAGATCAAAGAATTGAAAGTTCCAGATTACAATTTAAGAGAAAGAAAACTTACAAGTCTTTGAAGCAAAACTTTGCCCTGTTACCAAGATCACGACTAAGAGCAGCGGTAGTATTAGAAACCCAGCGATAAACCACCTTTGTAACGAGGGGAAGAAGAGCTGGATTGTCTTCGAACTCACTGATGTTCGCAATAGTTTGACCATTCCCAACATAACAAACCAACCACAGAACTAAGATAACCATTCTGAGATTAGATCCATGTTTGTGCCAACTTCGCCGGTTCACACTCATCTTGAGATTCAAAAGCCTTAAAGAAGAACACATCATAGAAAGTGTGACTATATCAGATGCAAAAACAACAACTAACAAAAACATAAATGTTGAATCTTTATTTGTCTTATCACATCACATCACAAACAGCTAAACATCGCATGTTTTAGTCTAAACTCCAGAGACTAAAAGAGATGAACGAGGACCAATGAACGTACATTGTGACTTGTGAGGCATTGAAGCTCATGACTTGGGAGCTGAAGAATCCATGCATGGGAAATAAAGTTGCTATATTCTTGGGGAAGCTTTTTAAACTAAAAGAGTTAAACCGGGATCAATGGAAGAGAAATATATAAAAGATACGTATATCATGTGACTTGTGAGGCGTTGAAGTTCATGACGTGGGAGATGAAGAATCCATGAAAAATGAAGTTGCTAAATTATTGGGGAAGCTTGTTAAAATAGTAATTTACATACTTGACCTCGACAAGAGGGAAGACGAAGACGAAGACAAAGATGAAGACGAAGACGAAGACGAGGGTGCGTTGAATAATTCTTAGGACATGGACATGATGTAGACCTAGTTAAATCTACAGTTAACTAAATGAGAAGAATAGTAATCGGATGCTGGATGGAGATTTTTTATAACGTGAGTTTCGGTAGATACATGACGTTTTCATACAATAACAATAAAAATAGGATGTTCATACGTAAAATAACAATTAAAGAAGAGAAAGATGACAAAGATTTGTGCGTAAAATAACCGTTAGACAAGAGAAAGATGACAAAGAAAGGAGATTGTGATTCAATTGTGTGGCCAAATTGAACCACCCGAAAGTTCAAAGCAATTTCATTTCAACTTCAATATCAGTGACGTGATGAGCTACACACTACCCAAAAAAAAAATCAGCTATAAACTATTAAACAAATTTGCACTATAGTATTTTTTGAAACCTCCATCATCTGAAGACCATCAGAAGGAATTAGACAAATGATTCAACTGAATCACGAACCAATAATCTATATTTGGTTCAAAAAATTTCAAATTTGATATTAAACTCTCATTTGTTATTACTATATCGTCTTCTGCATCCATTACTATATATCATTTTTAACAGCCTAAAAGTGATTTGTTTAGATTTTTAAAACTTTTACTTTAACAAAAAGAATTAGAACCCAAAATTTTCTCAATTAATCTTTTATTGATTTTTCTCTTTTTATAGTTTCTACAACCATTATTTCATATATTTTTTTCATTTTTTACTTTCAATTTTTTTGTTAAATTTATATTTAAAATGTTCAGCTTTTAAGGTTTATTTTTCATAGTTTTTAAATAAGATTATCGATTGTTGGAAGTCGTCATCAATTTTTTGGATATCAAATTACAACTATATATATTGTTTGGATATAGATATAGATAAAGAAACAAACAGGCAGATAAAGAGGATTTTACTTCCTTTTCATTACTCTACGTCCCTCGCTCTCAAAATGGTAAAGCGGATAATCTAGCACGACGTATTCGCTCAGTTCCGCACCTAGTTACCTATGTAAACGATTTTCTTTCGTATTGCCATGTTGTACCATGTTGTAAAAAAAAATTAGATATAAAGAAAATTTATTGTATCACATATGTCAAAATCTAATCATTTATATTATTTAAAGTTGTAATTTCCAAAATTTACAATTTATATCAATTGGTTTAAAAATCTCAACAGCTAAAATTTCTAAAGCACAAGTATGTACAATGAAAATTTTCACAAGAAAAGTTTCTACGTAATTTTTTTTTTACATTTCTCATCATCACTCATCAGCTTGAAAATGACAGTCGTTATTAATCCGGCACCTCATCATCTTAACAGCACCCGTCAAATATAGTATTGTTGTTTCTTAACGAAGCAAATTAGCCGAGCCCAGAACAAAATAGAAAAGCCCAATAAATTCGCACTTGGAGATGATCTCATAATTTGCCCATTAATAAACCCAACCAAATCCACAAAAAATATTCTCATTCATTGCTACTACATGAATGACCAAAAACACCTTTCGCGTATCTCGAGACCTCTCCCTAATCACAACGGCCGGTGTAAATAGCCTCAACTTTGAAGGGTGTTTCGGAAACCTGATTTTGAATCCCCCAATGCTCAACGCTTTGCTTTTTTGCTCAGTCTGTCTTTTGTCCTTTTCAGTAATTTCATATTACTACTCTCTTCTTCATCTCCTCTGACCGTTTCACTCCTCCAGCTCTCATATTCTCTCTCTCTCTCTCTTTCTCTCTCTTGAAGCTTTGGACGAATCTGTCTGTAAATTTTCAAGGAGACATTTTTGTTGGTTGGTGTAAAGAAAACAGAGAGATCTATTTCCGGGTGAGTGGTTTAATAATTTTCTTAATTTTATTTTTCATTAATTCAATCAAGTTCCGTTTGTTAAACATTCATGTGGGTTTCTGGTGAATGATTCAATTCCATTATTGCTTAATTGTTTTTTTTGTTCTTACAAAGTTTTAGTTTTTATTTTCAATGGAAGTTTCATCTCGCTGGCCGTGGGCCTAATCCACCATTGTTGTTAGCTAATACACAATAATGTCGACTTTAATTGTTCATCTTTTTGTATATATAGTCGATTCTAAAAAAGGGTTTTAGGACTTTCTTCTTTTACAGCACAAAGTTTGAATCTTTTTGTTTTTCCTTTCTCTGTTCTATGTTCTTTTTCTTTCTCATTCTTGAGTTGATTTGTGATTTCTGTTTGGGTTTCATTTAGTCTGCAGGGGTTTAAGCTGAAGTTGCTTTGTCGATTCTTCTATTTCTTTCTTCAGATTTACTCTACAATGAAGTGAGATTTTTCAAAAAAAATAATAAATTTAGAAAGAAAAACTTGGGACGGTAGCGAGGTACGACCTTTGAGTCTTTGACTTTATTAACTTTGTTTGTCATGGAAACTTGCTTCTGAAAATTCTCAAGCGTTCTAGTGCTTATGTTCACATCTTCAAGTCTCATAATCACTCTCTAACAAATCCTCTTCCTGATTAAAGTCTCTTGGAGGGGTTTAATTTAAGCAATAATGCTCTGTTTCTAGGGTTTGTAGATGAGAAATGTCTTCAGGCTCTGTTTGGTTAGCTGCATAGCGTCTTAGAGCGTTGCGTTCTAGAGTCTAAAACCACAATGAGACATTGTGGGTCTTGTGTCTGATTGTACTAAATGTGTTTGGTGGGTTTGTCAGGCCTTGAGGTTGTCCTCTTGTTTCTTATGGTTAAAAACAATTTTTTTACCCATACATTTTGGTTTTAAGGTTTGTACTGTTTTCACATTAGGGTTTTCCTTTTTAACATAGTACAGTAATATAGATTTGTTCTTGTTTATTAAATGCATCTTTTCAGAGATGTGAAAATTAACAATTTCTACTTAATTATTCTCTGCATAAGCATGTGTTTTCTGCAGAGATTATATGGGTGCAGTTTTTTTTAGTATTTGTTTGATTCTGTAGCAGCACATTTTGACTAAATAGCCTCGCAGAAAGAGCAAACATATTCACATTAAAAATAGGAAAGAAATAAAAAAGTAGATTGGGCTCATTCATATTATCATATAAAGAAATGGTATAGACACAACTTGTTGATTCTTTTATTCCTTCTCTTTAAAAAAAAACAGCATTTTCTAAGCATGAACCATGAACTCTTCACAACTCAGTATTGATTGTATATATGCATCTTTTGTGATATTTATGTGTAGATCTCTCTTTTGTGAATTGATCACTCTTTTTGAAAACATTCTTTTACTTTGAGCCCTTTTTTTTTTCCTATAGTTACTTCACTAGTTTCTTTGGTAAAGCAAAGTCCTGTTCTGAGAATATCACAAAAGATGCTTGGCCCTCCATTAACGGTCCTTGATCCAAGTATTAAAGCTTGTTGCTCTTTTTCTTTATGTATCAGTATCATTCATCATCATTACAAGTCTCATTTCACTCTCTTTTTTTTCCTTTGCTTTTTAATTCCTTTTGCGGTGATTCTTGTCTTATTTGTTACTGTGTTCTTGGTACTGTTGTCTCCTTACTAACTAAGCTCTTTTTGTGATGTATCTGCAGATGGAGACTGTCAGACCAATGGTTGTTGTTCCTAAGGAGGGTAAACTCAGACGCAAGTTTGCTAAAGTTCTTAACATTCATAAGCTAATGGGTGTTGCTCCAGAAGAGGAAATGAAGAAGATAAAGTTTGATTCCAAAACTGCTAATTTGACTGAATCTTTCTACAAACTTGAGGAAGAGTATGAGAGAAGTCTAGCATTGGAAGCTCTTCTTGCGAAGCTTTTTGCAACGGTTTCTTCCATCAAAGCGGCTTATGCACAGTTACAGCATTGTCAGTCTCCGTATGACTCAATCGGGATTCAAAAATCAGACAACTTGGTAGTCGCCGAGCTTAAGACATTGTCTGAGCTGAAACAATGTTTCTTGAAGAAACAAGTGGATCCAAATCCTGAAAGAACTCTGGTTCTCGCGGAGATTCAAGAGCTGAGGAGTTTACTGAAAACGTATGAGATAATGGGGAAGAAGCTGGAGTCTCAGTACAAGCTCAAAGACTCAGAGATTGTATTTCTGAGAGAGAAACTTGATGAATCGATGAAACAGAACAAGTTGACAGAGAAGAGACTTAACCAAAGCGGACAACTTTGCAATCCTCTCGACAACCTTCACCTATCAGCGCTAAATCCAACGCATTTCGTTACTTATCTGCACCACACAGTCAAATCCACAAGAGGATTCGTGAAGCTAATGATCGAACAAATGAAGACCGCGGGATGGGACATTTCATCGGCTGCTAGTTCGATCCAGCCTGGTGTTTTCTATCACAAGCAAGACCACAAGTGTTTCACTTTCGAACACTTTGTCTCCAATGTAATGTTCGAAGCGTTTCATCTACCTTACTTCTCAACCTCAAGCAACGATTCAAGAAGCTACAAGAAGAAGAAACAGAGCAAAGCAGAGAGGGAAATGTTCTTTGAGAGGTTTAAAGAACTGAGGTCAATGAAAGCGAAAGATTATCTAACGGCACGGCCTAAATCAAGATTCGCTAGGTTCTGTAGAGGAAAGTACTTGCAGCTTATACATCCGAAGATGGAACAAGCTTTCTTTGGACACTTGCATCTGAGGAACCAAGTCTCGGGTGGTGAATTCCCAGAGACGAGCTTGTTCTCTGGATTCCTCGAAATGGCGAAAAGGATTTGGCTTTTGCATTGCTTGGCTTACTCGTTCGAGCCTGAAGCTGAGATCTTTCGAGTACCAAAAGGCTGTCGATTCTCTGAAGTGTACATGAAGAGCGTAACGGAGGAAGCGTTTTTCCAGGCGTCGGAGAGTTCGCCGGAATCTGAGCCGCGTGTAGCGTTCACGGTGGTTCCAGGGTTTAGGATCGGGAAGACTTCAATACAATGTGAGGTCTATCTCTCGGTTTCGTGATCACCGTCCGATCTAAGATTCCAAAACGGACGGCGAGGATTTGTTGGATTGAGATGGTGGGCATCAAGGACGATTTGGTAATTTCAAGAATGTGGGGAAAAAATGTGGGCCGTTGGATCAGAAGTAGCGAAGTAGTGTTTGGTCTTAATGTTTTCTGTCTTTTGAGTTTTGTCGATATTATTTTTAGTTCAGAGAACAGAAGAGGCATCTTTTAGCTGTTGTCCATTGAATATTTTCTCCTTTTTTTCTAATATAATATGTAAATATTTTATGATTTGTCTTTTATGTTTGTTTATATTAGCCTACTTAGGTCATCTCCATTAAAGTATCTTAACATAAATTTCTTAGAGTAGAGAAAGAAAAATTATTAATATAAAATTGTTTGAGTTTCTTAAATATGATTTAAAGTTTTTTAGATAAGAGGTTTTAGAAATTTTGGAGAGAATTATTACATTATCTAAGAAACTCATCAAATTAAATAATAATAATAGGATAATTTTCATTGTAAGAAATTTATATTAAGATCCATTGATGAAGAAGTCCTTAGCTCGGACAAAAAAAACAAAATAGGGAGCGTAACATTGGAATTCTGAATTAGTGATGTATCGATTTTTTTAGGGGAATATAAGATTTGGTAAATGACTGAAATTTCATTAATATTTAAATACTTGAAATGTTGGTAAGAGGGTAGTCGTAGTAGTAAATTAGCATGTATAATAAGCATTGGATCCATTTCGAAATGTATTGCTGGTCTATGAACCATCCAGCATTATGTCTCCCTGTCTCGTGTTGGCACATGCACATTTACAATTTTCCTCCACCATTTTTTTTTGTTCATTATTTAGGTTTTCAAATTTCTTAGATAATTGTTGGAGAACTTAGATAATTGTTGGAGAAGTTAATAATATGAATTTAGTTCTGGATTTAGTTTTTAGTTTTTTTGATTTTAGATTTTGGTTTTAGCTTTTGTTATTAGTTTTTAATGAAAAATCTCAAAGAAAATAGTTTTTGGCTTTTGAGAAAAATTAACGTAAAAAAAAGCAAAAACCATATATCCTAAATTATAGGATAACTAAAAATCTAGAATTGTGAATGGAAACTACAACAAAATAGTTTTCCTAAATGTAAGATAACCAAAATTTTAAAGTTTTGATTGGTATAAAAATGAGTTTTAAAAAAACAAAAACCAAAATCTCTATCCAAATCTACAAAACACTGAATGCCAATATAGTTTAAAATAATATGATACTACTATTGTTGACAAAAAAAAATATATATGATACTACTATTATTTTCTTTTAAGTATATGTACTTTACACGTATTGGTATTTGGTGTGCATTTATAATATAGTTTTGTTTTTTTTGTATTTCAATGTTTAGAGATGAAGGCGATGCTTCTCTGTGCCGAGAATCTAACATCAATTGACGAAATATTGTGGTGGGGTTCGGGATCTATTAACCAAAAGGACTGAAATATAAAATCTTGAAAAAAACTTGGTTTCAATGTTTTGTCGGAAATGCTCCTTTTTTTCGGTGTGATAAGCTCCTTTCTTTTTTTCTTTCACTTTAATGGTATTTATTTGGCGGTGCTTTGAATAAACTAGTTTGATGATCTTGTGAAATATTTTTGAAAGTGTTGTTGTATTCATTCATATATTGTTGCTATTTATACACATAGAGTTTGGCATTTATGATAGAGTCATATGTAAGTAAATATTCCGTACATATTCGAGTATATCGTAATATCTCCCGTCACGTTGGTGGTACGTAATGACGAACGCCAATCGTGGACATCAGTCTTGCAAAGGTCGGTCCAGACAATGCCTTGGTTAAGAGATCAGCCACCTGATCAGAGGTAGAAATGTGTTGAGTAGCGATAAGCTTGGCCTGAACAACATCCTAAACCTGATGACAATCAGACTCAATGTGTTTGGTGCGTTCATGGAAAACAGGATTAGCAGCTATATATATGGCAGCCTCACTGTCACAATGAAGGTTGATAGGGTGTGGATGATCAACTCCCAAGGTACGCATAAGAGATTTGAGCCATTTGACTTTCTTGAGAGTATAGGCCATAGCAGGGTACTCTGCTTCAGCAGAGGAAGAGGAAACCGTCTTTTGCTTCTTCGTCTTCCATGAAATTGGTGAATCACCCAAGTAAACAATATAGGCGGAGAGAGACCGCCGTGTTAGAGGACAGCCATTGTAGTTAGAGTCGCAATACACACTGATATGTAGTGCACTATATGAACAGAGGAAGATACCTTGGGCAGGAGAACCTTTGAGGTAACGAACAAGGCGCAAAGCAGCTTCCCAATGAGCCACGAGTGGGGCTTTCATAAAATGAGAAAGAATATGCAGGATGTAACTCAAATCTGGTTGGGTGATGGTTAAGTAGATGAACCGTCCTAGTAAGCGTCGATACCGCGCCAGATTATCAAACGTAGGACCCTTGACAGAAGCAAGCTTGTGGTTCTGCTCGATAGGAACTGGCGATGGTTTGGCACCTAAGAGACCAGCTTTAGTGATGATGTCAAGAGCATACTTGCGTTGTGATAAGCAAAAACCATCTGGTCCCCTAGAGACCTCAATACCTAGAAAATACTTAAGCTTGCCCAAATCTTTCATATGAAAACACTTGTTGAGCTGAAGCTTAAATTCGTTGATTGCATGAAGATCATTTCCTTCAATAACAAAGTCATCCACATACACCAAAACATGAAGAATAAGCTCCCCTCGGCGTAAGGTAAATAAGGAGTAGTCCTGATAGCTCTACGTAAAACCGAGTTCCCGAAGAACAGTGGACAACTTTGAAAACCAACAACGCGCAGCCTGTTTAAGACCGTATAAAGACTTTCAAAGACGACATAATTTGTTGGAATCCGTTGACTTGAAACCCGGAGGCAGTTTCATGTACACTTCCTCATCAAGATCACCATGTAAGAAGGCGTTGTGGACGTCCATTTGGTGTACTTCCCAGTTCTTGACAGCTGCTACACCGAGAAGAGAATGAACCGTGGTCATTTTAGCAACCAGAGCAAAAGTTTCCTTAAAGTCAATACCTTCTTTTTGATGATACCCCATTACAACCAAACGAGCTTTGTGTCTTTCAAGGGTTCCGTCGGAATTGAATTTTAATTTATAGACCCATTTGTTGCTAATAGCTTTCTTCCCGGGAGGCAGATCAATGACATCCCATGTATGATTAGCTTCAAAGCATCAATTTCCTTTTGCATTGCTTCACACCATTCCTTGATGAGCACAACATCTTTAAAAGGCTTGGGCTCATTGATGTCAAGAACCGCAACAAGGAAGGAAATGTGGTTGGCTGAAAAACCAGACTTATGTAAGTAATCATCAATAGGGTACAAAACCTTATCGGAGACCGTAGACGAGGAATCTTCGATGGAGAAACCAGGAGAGAGAACGTGTGACGGAGGGTGTACATTTTGAGAGACAACATAATCTTTAAGCAACACAGATGGGTTCTTTTCACGATGGCCCTTTCCCAAGAGCTCGGGAAGACCCGGTGAAGGAGGTGACTCAACAACAGGCACAAAATCTGCAATAGGAGAAGTTGACGAAGATGGAGAAGCAGAGTCAATATCACCTTGACGAGCTAACAATGGTGTTGGTTGAGACACTGGCCGTGTAGGTGTTGACAGTGAGGCAACAACAACAGGTATATGATCAACAACAACAATGGTGACAAGAGGAATAGAAAATAATTGTTCGAAAGACGGAGGTACACCAACAATCACTACAAAATATGGATGATATAGCTTCAATATATGTGACAAACATAATTTGTAGCAAATATTTGAGACGATTAGTTACACATTAGTGACAAAATTTAAATTTAAAAAACTTGTAGCAAAAGTGTAGCTATTTGTGAGAAATAGTGACAATTGTAGATACCAATAAAATTTGTGGTAATTTGCTACTAATAAGTAACTATATTTTTGTGAAAAATATACTTACTATTTTCGATGGTAACTAAATTTGTAATTATTAGTTACTAACTATTCTTGTGGTAATTAGCTACAAATAAGTCACAAATTTTTTATAGCAAATATATCCACTACTGTGGATGGTAACTAAATTTGTAATAATTAGTTACTAATTATGTTTGTGGTGATTAACTATAAATAAGTAAGAATATATGTGTAACAAATATACTCAGTATTATGTATCGTAACAAAATTTGTAGTATTTAATTACTAACTATTCTCACAAAGTATAACGAAAAATTTAATTTTTAAATAATATTTTTTTTAGTTTGCTACTACTTATTATTGTAACAAAAGATAAAAAGTGTTTTAGAATATTTTCTGAAGGTGAGATATTAATAGTGACCAAATTTTTTTAAAACAATCATATAACAAACTTGTAAAAAAGCAATGTCAAATCCAGTAAAACTAAATATTAAACATTGTTTATCAAGTGATAGAAGAATTAATTTTTAGCATCGTTTAGTTTTGGTTAGTATCATTTAATTTTAGCATCGCTTAAAAAATGATATCAAATAATATCATTTAATTTTAGCATCGCTTAAGAAATGATGTCAAATGTTTTCTTAGTATCACAAAACAGAAACGATGTTAAATAGTAATGTATTTAAAGTCAATTCTCAAAAATGACGTTAACTTTGCGTCGCTTCTCATCACCAACTAAAGCCCAGGAAAATTTATTAAGCTATTTTAAGTAATTAAAATGATAGGATATTCCGATATTGTTACTTAGCCGTGAGTCTTATTTAAGTACTTCCTTTGTAGAAACTTATTTTTTTCTCTCGAGTGTTCGCCGTAAAAAAAAAAAAAAAAAATTCACCGATGGCCGGCGATGGGTGGCTTCTCTTCTTGGTAGTTTCTTGTTTGTCCTTTTATCTATCTCAACCTTTAGCTTCGTCGTCTCCTCCTTGGGGCGGATTGGGGTTGTTCTTAGACGGATCTA
Source organism: Camelina sativa (assembly GCF_000633955.1). NCBI lineage: Eukaryota > Viridiplantae > Streptophyta > Magnoliopsida > Brassicales > Brassicaceae > Camelina > Camelina sativa. The sequence goes on along the minus strand of NC_025698.1, from coordinate 29,834,785 downwards.
TTCCCCGGTGGCTCCGTCTCGCTTCTCCGATCAAGGCTTAGAGGTCTCAGGTTCCTGATCTGGTTTTCATGTCTCGACAATCAGGTTTCTCGACTCTGTTCTCGTTGGATTGGGAATGGTGGTGACTTGTTTGTTTTTCTGGCTGCTCTCGAGGTGGATCTGAAAATTTTTGTTCTTGGATTTTGTTTGGCTATTCGGTGGTGCTGCTTCGTCTGAGGTTTGTTCACTTCTGGCACATTGAGTCAGTAAGATTCTCTTACAGAGAAGAAACTTAGTTTAGACATTATATAGCCTTAAAAGCTTTTCATATGCTAGCTTTATTGTGAAAATTTCTATTAATTTTGGGTTCTTTTACAAGGTTTAAAACCATATAAATCAAGGTTCTTATACATCGAGGCTTACAGGACTCTCCGTGACAGAGCTCCTTACCCAGCCAACCATGTTGTGGCTCACCTAAGTGGCGATTTTGCCTTTGCGGTCTTTGATAAATCAACTTCTACTCTGTTTGTAGCCTCGGTAAGTTCTCTTTTTAACCCTCAGAATTCCTTTCTTGTCAGTAAAGTAGATTTGATTCGGTGGTAAAAATCGGTCTTGATTTTGCTGCAGGACCAAGTCGGTAAGGTTCCATTGTATTGGGGAATAACAGCTGATGGGTACGTGGCATTTGCTGATGATGTTGAGCTGCTAAAAGGTGCTTGTGGCAAGTCACTTGCTTCTTTCCCTCAAGGTTCGTTTTTCATCACTCTTTTAAGTTCTAGATTTTGGGGGCATCACAAGCTTAGTTGAAGCGGTTTCGAGTTTTGAATGGTTGTGCATGTGTGTTACAGGCTGTTATTACTCGACGGTGTTAGGTGGGCTTATGAGCTTTGAGAACCCTAAGACCAAGATCACAGCCATTCCTGCTAATGAGGAAGATATTTGGGGAGTCAAGGTGACTGATTCTTCAAAAACAAATCAGATTTAGTATTTTTTTTTGTTTTTGTTTAGCAACAACAAAAGAAGCTCATAAACACAAACTTTGGTGGTGTAACAGGTGGAAGGAGCAACAGTTCTTTCGGATTGAGAGTGAAAGAGAGTTCTGTAACAAAAAGCTTTTCTAAGAGTTCTAAGCTATTTAGCTATCAATGGTTAGTGTTAATGTATATAGCGTTGTATCATGTCTTATGCTTCTTTGTACAGTGTTTGTCTTCTACGTACTGACTTCTTCCTAATAAGTTAATGTTTAAAACCACAAATGATTTTACTACCATATAAACGGTTTTGGTTTAAAACCATATCAGATGATTTCTAATTGTGGTTATTTGCCAGAATATATATTTTTGAGTAATTTAATCAAATTGTGGCAATTAGCTACAAATATATATTAGCTAATTCTTACAACTAAATTGAAGATCTTTGTTGCTATTTTGCTACAGAGAGTTAGTGTCATTTTTTGTGTCTATTAGCCATAACTTGTTTTGTGAGAATTTGTAACAATCTGTTACAATTATATTGATGAATAATCCCTTTCTGTTGAAAATAGGACGTGAGACACATGAATTCAGTCCCATTATCACTGCGAAACACCTTAACCTTTTTACCAAATTATCGTTCAGACATCGCACAAAATTTTTTTTAATAAGTCCACGGACTTCAAATTTGGCTGTCATCAAGTACGTCCAAACCGACCGGGAGTAGTCATCAATTAATGTAAGAAAATAGCGAACTCCACTTGTTGATGGAGTACGATAAGGACCCCATACATCACAATGTACTACGGAAAAAGAATCCAAAGCTTTATTAATGCTATCATGAAAAACTTCTCTTGTTTGTTTAGAACGAAAACAAATATCGCAATGTTTGATCTCTCCAACATCATTGGGAGATTGTACACATTCTGGTAAGGAAAGCAAAACACTAGTAGATGGGTGCCCTAGTCTACGATGCCACAAGGCCGGTGAAGCAGAAACATCTGATGAGACTTTGTTCACACACGCAGCTGACACACCGGTAAAATAATACACTCCCTCACGTTCCTCCCCTGCTCCAATCAAAATCCTCGAAAAACGGTCCTGCAGAAAACACAAAGTGTCGGTAAAGATTGCTATAGAACCAGTTTGTTTCAACAACTTAGAAACAAAGATTAAGGTGCAGTCAAAATCCGGAACAACTAACACATGATTGAGAAGATAAGCGGGGCTAAGTCGGAGAGAGCCACACTTAGTAGCTCGAGATAAACGACCATCAGAAAACATCACAGAGGACGGAACGATGTCGACGACATAAACCAGGAGAGAACAGTCTCCGGTCATGTGATGTGAGGCTCCTGTATCAATAATCACATCAGTAAGATCAGTTTTACCCGACAATTTTTCAGAGGTGGTGGACGGACATTGGCTTTGAAGCAAACTGATGAGATGAGTGATTTGGTCTGTGTTACTGTCGGAGACTGTTGCAGCACGAGCGTTGTTCACCCGACCACGACCACGACCACGACCTCTAGATGAACGGCCACCACGTTGAGCAGAACGTAACTCACTGCTTCCACGAACAGAGACGTCACGAGTGTCAGAAGTGGAGGAACGAGTACCACCCTTTTGTTCAAAATACCAATCTGGAAATCCATGAAGTTGAAAGCATTCAGAAACATCATGAACCTGGCAACGACAATGAGTGCAGGAAAGGGTGGATCGATCACGAGTTCTTGAACCAAACACGACGGCAACCTGGGAAGCTACCTCCGGTTGAACAGAGAAGCCAATGCCCTCTGTTTTGTTAACTTCACGCACAGTTGCATCATTGAGATTCTTTTCTTCTCGAACAACACGAAAGTACACTTGATTCAGAGAGGGAAGGGGATCTTGATTAGTAATGGTGGATCGAATGTTGGTGAAGCGAGGAAGATCAAGACCAAACAGAAATTGATGAACTTTGTCGTCTTCACAGTCCTTGGCGATATCGGGAGCTGCTGCACAACAGCAAACCCAACTTGTGTTGTAATTCTGGAGCTCTTCCAAAAGCTTAGAGAGGCGTCCGTAATATGACAAGACAGATTGGCCATCCTGTCTGCAAGCCGAGATCTCATCTTTCCAGACTTGCTTCCTGACTCCGTTCCCGACAGAGAAGCGATCACGGATAGAGGTCTACAACGTCGAAGCGTCGGAGACAAACGACACAGTAGAGCAGATCTTTGGATCAATAGAGGTACGGATCCTGCCAACGATCATCGAGTTTGCATTAAGCCACATACTCAGGTCAGGTTCAACGGCTGGTTTGAGGACAGTGCCATCGATGAAACCGAGTTTTTGTTTTGCTTGAAGCGAGTTTTTCAACTCAGTAGCCCATTCAGGATAGTTGTCTTCGGTGAGGATGACAGAGGAAATCAAGGCACATGGGTTATCATATGCATTAAGAGAGTATATCTTGGTAGAAGAGGCATCGGCCGCAACTGTAACTTGTTGTCCAGACATGGTAAAAGCAAGAACAAAGGACAAGAGTAAAACAAGGTATAAGAGTTTAACGGCAGCGGCGGTGAACGAAAAAATTAGGTCACAAGAACAACTTGCTCTGATACCATGATATAATTTAGAAAGGCTTGGTTTATACATTAACATAAGATAGGTATTTATACATAATGGTAGAGATACGATAAGGCTAAGTTTCCGATAAATACAAATGTAAGTAATACATAAGAGATATAGTGTAAATATTCTTAATGTATATCTTCTAGATCCTCCTTGATCTCCGGTTTTCTTGATACCCTCCCTCAAGCTCATACGTCGTAACGCGTATGAGATTGGAAAACTTTGTAGTATTGACAACAACTTGTGAATGAACAGGAGCGGCCAGTGTATGAAAAGTATAGAAGTGGTAGTTTTGTAGAAGTGCGGCGGCTTGTACAGCAGCAGCATGGTAGTTGAATAAAATCACATGTGTTGGGTTCACCATAACACTAGTAGAATTGTAGAACATATGTCGAAGTTGATGATGAATTACTTGAGGTCTTCAAATCTATATTGTGATGTAGAAGTACGTACGATCGTAAGAGTTCATGCATCTCATGACGTGAGAGGTCATGTAACGTGTGCTTCTCAAACAATAGAAGTCAACGTTGAAGCAACTTGTTAGGCGGTAGTAGATCAAGTAGTTGTGCTGGTTTGATGAAGCGACAATGTAAAGCAACGACCGTTTGTGCAACGGTGGAGGCTGAAGTAGTAATTAGTTTGTGCGGAAGCTACAACTGCTTGTGGAGAAACGATGGCTTGTAGAAACAGTAGAGGACAGACATGCAGCGGCTTGTGAAGCGGCGGCAAAAGTAGAAGTAAAGTGGCAGCGGCGGTGGTTTTCACGGAAAACGACGGCAGCGGCGGTTAGGTTTAATTGAAAACCGATAGTAGAAAATAGCGGAAGCAACACCGGCTTTTACAGCGGCGGTGGCTAGGTTGATGATTTTAGAACGAAGGCAGCGGTTACTGAAGCCAAGCAACGGCCGCCAGTAGAAAAGAAATTAGGTCACAAGAGTTTTCTGTTCTGATACCATGAAATATTTCTGAAAGCATTGTTGTATTCATTCACATATTGTTGCTATTTATACACATAGAGTTTGGCGTTTATGATAGAGTCATATCTAAGTAAATATTCGGTACATATTCGAGTATATCGTAATATCTTCGTCATTTTTACAACCTCTTTGATATATCTTTTGGGTCCATAACTCATATCCAAGATCTTTTACATGCTCACCCATAGATGGGTCTTTAGGCATGTACCGGTCGTCTTTTATGCAGACATATTTAGAACAAATGTTAGAGGAAGTCTGCCTTTCCAACGAGGCAACAACACACCATTTTCTTTCCCAAGAATATATGCAAAAGACGATAAATAAATCGACTTCAAATAAAGCATACTTTTTAGAAATAGATGAAGCAAACTTTTTAGAAATATGAAAGAAAATGGTGTCATATGAGAGGAACGAATTGTTATGGAAATTAATTCATATGACTTCATAATCTAAAAAAAGAAAGAAAAAAATGAACTTGATAGGGCAATAATTAATAATTCTTGCAGCGAAAATGGATGGTCTGCAAAGCGTCGATATATACACAATGACACTTAAATTGCTCTACTACTATACTTCAACAGCGATCACGAGAAGATGTTGATGAAGAGGTAAACTATATACAAAGCTCTAAACACAATAATTGATATCTTAAAAGACCTAAAAAGCTCATAGAAATATAAGAAATCTTTGCAAGTGAAACATGTATAGTGGGACTAATTGACTAAATTAGCTCTGTTTTTTAAGATAAAATCCAAACTATTGAAAATTAAAATATATAAATTATAAAGTCTAAAGTTATGAAGCCCTTGAACACACTTAGACTAACTTCATATCCTCTACAAAGTCTAAAAAGATGCGAACGAAATTTCCAATATAAGGCGTAATTAGCAACTCTTCAAATCCCTGAATATGGATTCTTGTATAAGTCTTCTTCTCGATATTGTAGAAGAAAATGTAGAAAGGCTTTGACGTCGACGAAAACACAATCTCTCCGGCAGCCGTCATTCCGACAAAACTGTTACCAGGGTAGACTGTGTATGGCAGTATGCATATAGGGTTGGACCATTTATGTTCTCCAGCATCTTCTAGAACCCACAACCCAGATCTATCGTTGTGGAACCGATCAATATACTGATGTACACCTAATTTACCTTTGTAGTTGAACAAAGTTAGCTCCTGAGTAGAGTAGTTCATGCCTTCAGGTAATTTAATAAAGCTGAATTTCTCAAGCCCAAAATCCAAGCAAGCCATACACTTAGAAACGTCACCTCGAAAATAAGCTATGCAATACAAAACACCATTGATGCAGATTCCATCATACATAGAATAATGGGGAAGTACTGGGTCTGGGATCGTCCTCCATATACAGTACGTTTTTTTCCAGTTCTCCAATGTCAAAATCCGATGAGTGTTGGGTGTTCCATAACGTGACCATGTCATACACAACACTTTGAACTGTTTGCTGATCGGATCAAAGCCGAAATAGCTATCTCCAACACCCGTCGCTTTCACTCTGGGTAAAGCTATGGACTCTCCAGTGACGGGGTTACAAATCACCCGCGCTTTTCTTCTTCGAAGGAAGACCAATCCGCAGAGCTCGGTACATTGACCAGTTGGAAAGTATTTGGGGAAACACTTATAAGGGGTGGCTACAAGAGAAGATATCTCATCATTTGGACCTTGAGGTTGAGGCGAAGAGAAGACATATAACTCTTTATCAATTTCTAAGGCAAACAAAAGCCGTGGACGAGCTACAGATCACTTGGTCAGGAACAGCTCTGTGAATCAGGACGACGAAGTATGGATTCCCATGATTTGGACACGCAACGAAACCTAGCTATAGACTTTGCATAGACGCTAGAGAATATGTCAATAAGAAGATCAACTGGGATTGGGTCTGAGTATTCTCTTACCGAGTTTGAAGCTTGTGAGACCTGCTGCTCCAAATGTTTATTTTTCTTTCTTCTTTTTTGACTGCGCTCCCGATGAATGATCATCTTTCATGGCAAATGCTTTAAACCCTATTTTTTTTTTGTAGTACTTCAAACCCTATTATTATCTCTTTACAAAGCTTACGATGTAGCTTACGATGAACGAAATTTTACCTTTTTATAATGCTACGATCCTAGATGGGCTCTCTAGGCCCAATTACTTAATTTATCACCCTTTTCCCCCTAACTACATAAACTAGGGGTGAGAACCTGGGCAACGCGCGGGGTTATATGCTAATCATGCTTGGCTTAAATTTTATGTTGAGTCAATAGTATATTATTAATAAAAAAACCTACATATATATTTTATGAAATAATTTTAATAAACATGTTTTTTTCTGGACCTAGTGTTTTTGAATCCTTAGCACATATGTGCTTAACGGGCACCAATGCTAATGTATCTTTTTATGTATTTTTTGTTTTATTTTTTGTTTTATGTTTTTGATTATATGTAAGAGTGTGCTAGCACCCAAGCACATGGTTCCATTATTTTCTCTGAATTTGTTTTTAACAGAGGGTTCAAATTTTCAGATTTTTAAATATAAAACGAAAAGTTATTATTTATTTACTTTAGTACATGGTTAAAAAGTTTTTGGAGTCGGTCCTGTGATGAAATTTGGGGTTATAAAATATATTTGAGATTATATGTTCCGGTGAATGTGATATTTAAGCGTGTTTTGTATTGTTTTTTACTGTGCAATTATATTTGTCTGATTTACCATTTGGTTAAAATAGACCTTAACAAGCAATTGTCTAAAGCTTTTTATTTCACTTGATGGACCTATTTGTTTTTAGTATTGGGGTTTTTTGCTTATTATGTTTTTTTTTCTCAATTGACCGTGTTGTGTAATTATTTTCTTCTTCTTCCTTTTAAAAACACGAAGTTAGCAAAAATGTTGAAAAAGCCTCAACTTTACTTATGGTGAATTTAATTGTCAATTTTTATTATTTTCAGTTAAATTGTAAATTTTTTTGACTTTGCCAAATAAGATACACAATTAAGTTAATTGACGGATATATTTTACAGGGCCAAGTCAGCGTTGGTAAATAACTAAATTCCGTTAAATACAACTCGTTTTGTAATATTAAAACAAAAAAAGAAACAAAAAAGGGTATGGTGATTCAAAACTGCCACCTATTGGATGAGTCAATCAATACTTAACCAACCAAGCCGGAGAAACCAATACGTATGTAACACAAACACATAGTTATATATTTTTCGCTAATCTCTTATTTGGACTTTCCCCTTCTCCATCACGATCGATAGAACCGTGTACAGTAAAAAATTCTTTTAATTTAGGAGAGAGTGGTTGATTGTTTGATTGGTGATGCTTCTGGTAAGTCTTGGGAAGACTGTTCATTGAGTCTATTTTGGTTTCACTTGCTGGTGGAAGCTAAGTCAGTTTCTGGTAAATTCTTCAGTTAGTAGGTTGTTTGGTAGATTAGATTATTGTTCTTTTTATTTTGATGTTCGTTGATAGTGTATTATTCTATGTGTTTTTGTGAAGAGTTTCGTTTCTTTTTGTTTGGTTTATCTTTTTGTTAAGTTGATTTCTATGAATCTAAAAGATTAAACTGTGTTGGTTTCAAATTTTAGTATTTCAGTTTTACCATTTTGTTTTCTTTTCCTGTATATTTCGAAGTTTTTTTACTGGTTTTGATTTTTGGGGCTGATGGTTTATCTTAGAATCATGTAGATTAAAATTTCTGATGATATTTCTGTTTTTTATATTTATTTTGTCACCAAAATATTTACGTTCTGGAAAATTAAATAAATAAGAGTGAGCTTATAAAACTGAATAAACCAAATAATTTGAATTTCAAATAGGATACAAAGCCCACAAAATTTGTAGAAAATTATGCTGATGTGGATAGCTTAGAATGAGAGAAACTCCCTAATTATATATATATATATATATATATATAGATTATCTATGAGCAATACCAAAACAGAGTCAAATCATATTTAAATCAAATGACGCTACGCTTTTGATTCATTTGTTCATTCCGTTCAGATATTTTAATTCTTCGGTTCATGTAACGGAGAGTTTAAAGTCATGGATGATATTTTCTTATAGATCACTTCATTGTTAGTACGTACGATGTAACTATCCCAAATGATTACAAGTAAGCAATTTACTATTTACCGAGACACTCTTCTTCTGCTGTCCAAAGACATAATGTATAAATCTTTTACAAGACCCTTCCATTGTTGAAACTGAAAGGATATATAAATTAAATTGAATACCAAACCACAAAGATAATGAACAAAGCGCACAAAAGAGAGAGAGAGATAGTTTTTTTTTTCACCTGCTACAATTAGTGCTCATTAGTGGTCATAATTGAAATTGGTAAACTCTATGGTTTCGTGTAGAACAAGGCAGATACTACGTTTAGTTGGATTCTGAGAGTTGACTTCCACGATTTTTTCAGCTTATTTTACAACAAAACGCTACACACACGATATGCTCTTTAATTTTAGTACCCATGATGAACAAATTGGTTCCGACATTGATTTATATGATTTCAAAACCTTAAAATAAAAAGTCTTGATGGGGAAGAAATATGGTTAATAATGGATGGCTTGCAGAGTTTTGACACACAAACGACACTTAGCTATATAAATAGACTATATTGATGAGTTGGGAGTTAGAAGATATATTTGTGGTGTAAAATAGAATTATATTAGCTCGATCTGTTTAAGAATAATAGAATTACATTAGCTGATCTGTCTCTAAAGAGGAACAATATTTTTAAGAGTTGAACTTACAAAAACTTTATATTTTCTAGTGCTGTTCCTTTGGTCGCCGCAGGTAACAATATTAGCTGATCTGTTTATATTGTTGACGCGAATAACAATATTCGTTTGGTTACCGCAACTATATGTGTCATGACGCTAACGCTGCGGCAGACGCAAGTAGCTGCGGCTAAAAATTTTAGACGTTTAATAAAGTCAGTGATTAACGATTAAAATTTATGTTATATGTAGTAAATGACAAAAATATCCTTGTTTTGTTTATTGTTTTACAAAATAACCTGACCTAATTTGATTTGATTTCTCGAACTTAAATCGTCGTTTGGAGAAGGAGAGAAGAACAAAGCCGCGCCGACGAAGAGCAGATCTAGGCTCGATTTCTCTGTCTACTTGAACTTAGTTAGTCACTTCGAGGAGGGGAAGAAGAACAAAGCGACGAGGAGCAGATCCAGGTTGGATTCTCTTTGTCATCTCCCTACTCTCATCTTCGTAAGCTCTTCTGCTTCTGCTTCTTTTATATAACTCTCTCTCGATCTCTGTTTTAACACGGATTGAGATTAATTGATTGTATTGCTTTGATGGGTATGTCTATTTGATAGTTTCCAACCCAAAAGTTCACCTCTTTCTCTTGTTTCTACAGGTTTAGTTAGGCATGGGCATAAAAACCGTACCCGAATACCCAACCCGGAACCCGACCCGAAAAACCGGGTTGGCTACGGGTTTGCCTATAAAACCCTATTGGGTTCTATTTTCTAATATCCGTTGGTTCGGATTAGAGTCGGGTAATACCCGGTACCTGTTTGGGTGCCCATTAAACCCGAACATATAAACATATTTATAATATTTATCATTAATATAATGCAATTACCCCAAAATTATGATTATAATTTTAAATATTTCATTTAGTTTTATACCTAAATATCAAAAATAATCAAAATATCTAAAATATTTTGTTATGTAAGTCAAAATTTAACTAAATTTATTTAAATTTAATTATATTTTTTTGGGTATCCGGTAGTTCAGGTACTAATCGGGTTCTAAAATTTGTAACCCAAACCGACCCGAACCCGATATTACCCAAACCGAACCGAACCCATATATCTAAAAATACCCAATGGGTTCTATTTTTCTAAACCCGTTTACCCGAACCCGAATGGTAATACCCGAACCCGAACGGATTACCTGAATGCCCAGCCCTAGTTTTAGTGTTGTGTGTTGTGGTGTGGTGAACGAGTCTTGTGTTGTGTGTCCCTCAACATAAAGCTTTACTTTTGAATTTTGTGGCTGTAGTTTAGATTGTTAAATGGTGTAGCTTAACTTAAGTCCCTTGTTAATGTTAGTGGTTTTGGTGTGTTGTATGTTGTGTTGTGTTGTGGTGAACGAGTCTTGTGTTGTGTGTTGTGTTGTGGTGTGGTGTGGTATGTTGTATGTTGTGTTGTATCTTAGTCACGAAGTCTTCCAATTTGCCATTTATTGTCACGAAGTCTTCTATTGAAATGTTGATAGGTTATGATTGATTATTATATTTGATAGTTTACGAGGGTTGATGATTTTACAGTTTTTTAACACTTGTTTGTTTGGCTTTTGATGATTTTTCAGGTTACAAGTCAAGTGTTTTGAGAAAGAAGATGTCTAAAATGTAAGTGTTTTGGTTTTTATCTTAGTGTTTAGTTTTGATCTTAGTGGTTGTGGTTTTAAATTTTTTTATGCATCTTTTTAGATTTGGACCGATGAGGAAACTCGGTTATTCTTTAAACTTTATGTAGATGAAAGAAAAAATGGAAATAGAACAAGTGTAGGAATGAACCAAACTGGGAAAGATAACATCATGAAGAAGTTCGAAGAGACATTTAAGAGGGGATATAACAAATGGAACCCTTTTAAGAATAGGTATGATTCGTGTAAGAAAAAATACACCACCTTTAGAACGTTAACTCATAATAGGCCTGAGGCTCGGTTTGATGATATGGGAAAGTTGGAGATGCCAGATGATTGATGATCGATATTGGCCATTTTTTAAAGATTGTGTTGGAGCACTTGATGGAACTCATATCCCGGTTCGCCTTCCAAGTCGATCTGCAGAAGCATATAAAGGTAGAAAGCAAGAACCAACAATAAATGTTCTTGCTATATGTAACTTTGATATGAAGTTCATATACGCATATGTAGGTGTACCTGGTAGAGCACATGATACAAAGGTCTTGACTCATTGTGCGAGGTATGAACCTTTTTTCCCACATCCGCCAAGTGGGAAGCTTGACATGGCTGCAAAGCTTGGTCACCGAGAACTCTTCTCCAAGATTATTGAGCTCCGACCGTCCCTCCTCTATTCCCGCAACGCACACGGAGACACACCTTTGCATCTTGCTGCTCTTCTTGGAGACGTAGACATAGTTACGCAGATGTTAAACACTGGATTGGAACTGTGTTCGGCACGCAACAACAAAAACCAAACACCTCTCCACTTAGCTTGCCTTGGCATTTTCATGGTGGCTGCTACACTCATAGTGGAAAAGACGTTTTCAGTCGACCTCGATGAACTCAATTTCGCCATATCAAGTGGAGCTACTTGTAAGTTTATAGTACACTAGAATGTGAAAGAGCCTAGATGTTCCCATATTTCTTGTACGTTGTCTTATGATCCAGTTTAGTGTTAATTAGCCTGGATGTTTTATGCGTATTATGTTTTTAGTTTATCCTAGAAGCATAAACACTTCTTTGGTTGCTGACTGAGATCAAGAGCAGACAAGTAATGTTTTCGTAATGCTTCTCAGACTCTTGTTCTGTGCCAATCATATTTTGCTTAGAATATGATTGACACAGAAATAAACTTGACTTCCTTTCTGCATTTGGAATCGAATTGAAGCTCATTGATTACCATACCACCTGTAATCAGTTTAAGTGCATAATTATATCTAATCACAGACACAAAGACAAACACAAGTACACAACCATGTACATCAGCTTTGAGCTAGTAAACAGACGTGCTTATCAAACGGCTTGTGCATTTTAAGATTGATGTTTTGTTATTGAATTAATTAAGAATGTAACATTGCATTCACTCAACAAACTGTATTGTTGTCTTTTAGCTATGAAATTATCTAATGAAATTGTAATATTTCTATTAATCACTAACTTTTATTTTTGCCAGTCTTAATTTGGTTTAATAATAGTAGTTCAAAACACATTATACAAAACTTGATTCAGCACACGCTTAAAACTTGAAATACAACAAAATTTTAATAAACATAACAACAATGCAATAAGGAAGAGAGAATGCATCGATGAGTGACTTAACGAGTTCTGATGCTTTGTTGCTTGTTTCGGCCAAATCTCTTCATGAACCACCACTCATGCTTGTATGAAACTGCTATGTATCCCATCGCCAGCCCAAATACAACTCCAGGTGCAAAGCCTAAACCTGCTGCGTTCCAACTGAATGATTCTTCTTCTTTTGTCGCCACCAGTTCGGGTTGTGGTGGGGTTGGCGTTTTGATATCTCTACAAACATCCTTAAGGGAAGGACCATTAAGTCCGGGGTTTCCTTCGTAGGAGGAGCAATTTTGTCGTTGAAATTGCGTGCCTTGTGGTATGGAACCTACAAGCTGGTTATGTGAAACGTTTATCCACGCGAGAGAAGAGAGTGCCCCAAGCTCAGGAGGAATCTCACCAGAAATCTTGTTTTGGGATAGGTCGAGTGACTCAAGATTCGTCAAGTTTGCCAAAGTAGATGGGATGTGGCCCGTAAAAGCATTGCTTGACATGTTGAGAATACGAAGCTCCTTCAGCAAACCAATGGAATCAGGAATCGGTCCATGGAGTTGATTTCCTGAAAAATCGATGGCCGTGTAGATTGTAAGGATACGTTCCATCTCCATTGACACTCCTTTACTTATCAAGACAAGTGAAAAGTAGTAGTATCTTAAAGAACTCTGGATGTACTCTGGTTCTATATTATTATCTCTCTTGGAAGATATTGCAGTCCAGTTCAAAAAGTAATCAGATGGCAATGTACCAACGAAGTCATTATATGATACGTCAATGATTTTCAACTGAGGAAACCCAAACCAAACCCCATCGGCGTTATGTAATGTGCCATGAAACTTGTTAGAGCGGAGGATGAGAAGTTGAAGCTTCTGCAAAAAATTCAAGTGGAAGGGAAACATGTCTGTGATAGTGTTGCTTGCAACGTTCAAAACTTCCAAGGCAGAGCAACCAACAAGAGAAGTAGGCATTGTTCCCTCTAATCGGTTTTGACTGACGTCAAGTATTATTAAGCTCTTGGCATTCTGAAATATCTCGGGAAGAATGCCGCTGAGTCTGTTGTTACGGAGATTTAGATCTGAAAGAGAACTCATGAGAGTCTCTAAACACCAAGGAATTGAGCCATTGAGGTTGTTGTCTGATAGATCTAGAACTGCTAGAGAGCTTAGTCCACATACTGATCGAGGGATCTCCCCGGTGAAGTTATTCTTAGAACCCAAAAAATATCGGAGATGCTTCGAGGATGGGATGAAGAGTGGTCCTTGGAAATCATTTGAGCTTAGATAAAGATGAGTGAGTTGACTCTCAGGAAAAACTTTTGAGGATCCATTAAAACCGCTGAGAGAGTTGTTAGAGAGATTCACCTCGAACAACTTTGGCAGTCTCCACAACCAGTCTGGTACTTGACCTTTGATTTTGTTGTTGGAAAAGTCTAGTATGTGTAGTTCTCTTCCGTATCTTATGAACTCAGGGAACTCAGTGATGTTGCAGCCTAGCAAGTTCAAATATGCCAAATTTGGTAGAAAATCCGAATCAGAAGTGATGTTTGCTGTTGAAAGAGGAATGCCTGAGAGAATTAACGAGTAAAGCTGCTTAAGAGGCGAGAAGACATTTAAGTCAACTCCTGGACCGATGACTTTATTGTAATTTCTACTTTCAATAAAAAATCCTTCTAAATTAGGCAAGAAGAAAGAGATATTCCCAATCCCATTAAAGTCGTTGAATTCGTTGTTATAACTCAAAGAAATTTGGGTCAATGAGGGAATCTTGAGTAGGGATGAAAGAATGGCTCCCGTAAAAGAATTATCTCCACCAGAAAAAGACTCTAATTTGGAGAATTGGCTGATGTTTGGTGGAAGGAAACCTGTGAACTGATTTGAAGAGAGCCCAAGTTCACGTAGTTGGGTCAAATTGAGTATCGAAACTGGCAAATTTCCATTGAGCTTGTTAGAGCTAACATCAAAAACAGTCAATTGTTTTAGATTGCAAATTGAAGATGGCAAATTTCCACTGAGTTTGTTATTCTCAACAGCAAAAACAGTCAATTGTTTTAGATTGCCAATTGAAGATGGGATTTCACCAACAAAATTATTATAACTAAGACCGAGAATAGAGAGATGAGAAAGGTTCCCAAGTGAAAACGGAATCTTCCCAGAGAACTGAGAAAAGGAAAGGGACAAAAAAGTCAAATGTTTGAGGCTGCTAATGGAGTCGGGTATGGGGCCTGAAAAGGCTGTCATTTTAGTAGACAACACTATTAAAGAGTTATTTTCACCAAAAACCGGAAGATTGCCTCTAAGATTTTCATTGTCCCTTAATATAATGGACTCTAAGCTCGGTATCAGAAGAACACTACTTGGAAATTCTCCAGACAGGTTGCAGTTTCTAAGATGTAGTAACCTTAGAGATCGCAGGTTTGAAAACTCTTGGGGGATTTCTGAAGAAATGTTTACATCGCTCAAATCCAGTTCACTAAGATTCCTCAAATTTTGAGCAAGTAGATGAAGAAAGGATCCATCAATGGATAAAAATAAAGAATCATAATACTCAAAAGACGAAAGATCGAGAGACACCAACTTGGTTAGCTGAAGAAGGTTGATTGGAATTTGGTCTAATAGTGAAGACTGGGAGAGATTAAGTCTTTTTAGCCCCATGAGTTTGCCAAATTCAGCTGGGATTGGTGAACCGGTGAAGTTGTTGTAAGCAAGGTTCAAATCACGGAGATAACGCAGTCTAAATAGACTGCTCTTGGATTTAAGCGGGCCATGGAGGTTTCTGGAACTAAGGTCTAGCCCGATCACTTTGCCCGACTTAGCAGCACAGGTGATACCATCCCAAGAACAACAATCACTTTTATTCACCCATGATTCTGTTTTCCGGAAAGAGGACCCATCTGAATCGATCAAAAACTCACTCTTGAACTCAAGAAGAGCATCCCTTTGGTCGGGATGACACAAACGTTGTGTAGAAGAAACAAACGTGTTTAGAAAACTTGAAACGAGAAAAAGGAAACAGAAGGAACGAAGAAGGAAGCTCATTTTCTGATTAGACAAGAAAGCTTTCATATTTGTGGAAATGAAAAAGTAATATGAAGTAGTGATGGTAAATTAGTGTTGCAGGTCACTAACATATATATAAAAAAAACAAATACATGAAGCTCCATTGACTTGATGATTTGAAGTCTTTTTGAAGAAAAAACTTTCCTACTAAAAATCTTATGAATCCTTCCAAAATGCAATAGACTTGACTTGAGAGACCATAAACTCGTTCTTCTTGGCCCCTAAAAAAATCATGTTTTGAGAAATTAGAAATTTGGAGTTTAGTGAGGACAATAGAAAAATCAAAGTGCCGTGTAGCTTAAGCCAACTTTTCAACTTTATATGGGAGTTGGGACTCCGTATGGCATATTATTTCTGTGAAATGCTTTCATAGTTGTCCTCTATCCAATTCCAAACCTGAAACATACGTCAGTATTAACTTTCCTAAATTTGCATTTCATTAATTTCGAGCCACAAAACTAATATCACTTTCAATATTATTTAGTACATAAAGACAAAGAACAAAACTTGTAGACTTGGCTTATCAAACGGCATGTGCATTTTAATATTGAAGTTTTGTTATTGAATTAAACAAGAATGTAACATTGCATTCACTCAACAAACCGTATTGTTGTCTTTTTAGGCTTTAGCTTTGGGTGATTACGGTAGTAAATAACCAAAGTCAAATTATCTAATGAAATTGTAATATTTATATTATTCACCAACTTTTATTTTGGCCAGTCTTAATTTGGTTTAATAATAGTTCAAAACATATTATACAAAACTTGATTCAGCACACGCTTAACACTTGAAATACAAAAAAGTTTTAATGAACATAACAACAATGCGATAAGGAAGAGAGAATGCATCGATGAGTGACTTAACGAGTTCTGATGCTTTGTTGCTTGTTTCGGCCAAATCTCTTCATGAACCACCACTCATGCTTGTATGAAACTGCTATGTATCCCATCGCCAGCCCAAATACAACTCCAGGTGCAAAGCCTAAACCTGCTGCGTTCCAACTGAATGATTCTTCTTCTTTTGTCGCCACCAGTTCGGGTTGTGGTGGGGTTGGCGTTTTGATATCTCTACAAACATCCTTAAGGGAAGGACCATTAAGTCCGGGGTTTCCTTCGTAGGAGGAGCAATTTTGTCGTTGAAATTGCGTGCCTTGTGGTATGGAACCTACAAGCTGGTTATGTGAAACGTTTATCCACGCGAGAGAAGAGAGTGCCCCAAGCTCAGGAGGAATCTCACCAGAAATCTTGTTTTGGGATAGGTCGAGTGACTCAAGATTCGTCAAGTTTGCCAAAGTAGATGGGATGTGGCCCGTAAAAGCATTGCTTGACATGTTGAGAATACGAAGCTCCTTCAGCAAACCAATGGAATCAGGAATCGGTCCATGGAGTTGATTTCCTGAAAAATCGATGGCCGTGTAGATTGTAAGGATACGTTCCATCTCCATTGACACTCCTTTACTTATCAAGACAAGTGAAAAGTAGTAGTATCTTAAAGAACTCTGGATGTACTCTGGTTCTATATTATTATCTCTCTTGGAAGATATTGCAGTCCAGTTCAAAAAGTAATCAGATGGCAATGTACCAACGAAGTCATTATATGATACGTCAATGATTTTCAACTGAGGAAACCCAAACCAAACCCCATCGGCGTTATGTAATGTGCCATGAAACTTGTTAGAGCGGAGGATGAGAAGTTGAAGCTTCTGCAAAAAATTCAAGTGGAAGGGAAACATGTCTGTGATAGTGTTGCTTGCAACGTTCAAAACTTCCAAGGCAGAGCAACCAACAAGAGAAGTAGGCATTGTTCCCTCTAATCGGTTTTGACTGACGTCAAGTATTATTAAGCTCTTGGCATTCTGAAATATCTCGGGAAGAATGCCGCTGAGTCTGTTGTTACGGAGATTTAGATCTGAAAGAGAACTCATGAGAGTCTCTAAACACCAAGGAATTGAGCCATTGAGGTTGTTGTCTGATAGATCTAGAACTGCTAGAGAGCTTAGTCCACATACTGATCGAGGGATCTCCCCGGTGAAGTTATTCTTAGAACCCAAAAAATATCGGAGATGCTTCGAGGATGGGATGAAGAGTGGTCCTTGGAAATCATTTGAGCTTAGATAAAGATGAGTGAGTTGACTCTCAGGAAAAACTTTTGAGGATCCATTAAAACCGCTGAGAGAGTTGTTAGAGAGATTCACCTCGAACAACTTTGGCAGTCTCCACAACCAGTCTGGTACTTGACCTTTGATTTTGTTGTTGGAAAAGTCTAGTATGTGTAGTTCTCTTCCGTATCTTATGAACTCAGGGAACTCAGTGATGTTGCAGCCTAGCAAGTTCAAATATGCCAAATTTGGTAGAAAATCCGAATCAGAAGTGATGTTTGCTGTTGAAAGAGGAATGCCTGAGAGAATTAACGAGTAAAGCTGCTTAAGAGGCGAGAAGACATTTAAGTCAACTCCTGGACCGATGACTTTATTGTAATTTCTACTTTCAATAGAAAATCCTTCTAAATTAGGCAAGAAGAAAGAGATATTCCCAATCCCATTAAAGTCGTTGAATTCATTGTTATAACTCAAAGAAATTTGGGTCAATGAGGGAATCTTGAGTAGGGATGAAAGAAATTTAAATATATATTTAAATTATATTTTGTTGATTCAAAATATAATTATACAAATTTATAAAAATAAAACAAAAATTAAATGTAAAATTGCCGCAGCGTCTATAAAACAAACACAAAACAAGCGGTAGCGGCTGCGGCAGCGGTAACAGTAGCAAAACGAACGTATTTCATGAGGTAGCGGCAGCGGCAACGGTAGCAGTAGCTGCAACAAAACGAACAACAACATGCGGTAACGTTTGTCGCAGCCGCAGACGCTACCGCTGCCGTTTGCGACAATGAAACGAACATCACCATAGTCCAGAAAGATGTGAACAAAAGGACAACCATACGCGGAAATATTTTAAAACCCTCAATATTGATTCTTTTATAAGTGTTCCTCTCGATATTGTAGTACAAAATGCAGAAAGTGTTTGATAGGTTTGATAGACAGCCTGCGTAGGGCGAAAACACAATCTCACCGGTACTAGTCATTCCAGCAATCCTTTTCTTATAGAGTAGGATTCCCAAGGAAGCTGGCAGCACGCATATACGTTTGGACCATTTATGTTTTCCAGCATCTTCTAGAACCCAAAATACTATCCGTCCGTTTTCAAAGAAATTTAAATACTTATGTGCACTTACTTTACCTTTGCAGTTGAACAAAGTCCAATTACCACTCCGAATAAGCATGCCATCATCTGCGTTAATGATGTGACCATGGATGGAGCTAATAAGGAGCAGCTTATAGCTGAGCTTGACCCCGAGGAACTTGTAGCTGAGCTTGAACCCGAGATGTTTATAGCGGATGAACCATTGCTTGTACCTGAAGGACTAATGACTAGAGCAAAAGCTAAGAAGCTAAGGAATGCACTAAATGAGCTAATTCAAAAGCTTATGGCCAAAGAGAGCATGGGAAAAACTATTAGGGATGATACCTATCAAGTCCAACCCACTTTGAACCTAATTCAAGTCCAAGAAATCCCAAAGTAATCACTTTGTTTTGTGGTCAAAAAAGAGTGACGAAAATAGAGTTCAACTCACTTGGGAAGGACACCTTGGGAAGACAAACTTCAAAGAGTTGAATCTTCATTCAACTATCTATCTTTATTGTGTTTTAGTTTCAAGAATAATACTTGGCTTTGTGACCAAGTTTTTTATCTCTATATAAACTCATGTAATCTCATTTGAGAATCATCAATCAATTTTCCTTTTTCATTTTAAGAGTCTATCTCTTTGTTCTTTGTCTAGAACATTTCTTTGTTT
>NC_025698.1:29813998-29814370 GCF_000633955.1 Camelina sativa | reverse complement strand
AGAGTCTATCTCTTTGTTCTTTGTCTAGAACATTTCTTTGTTTCTTGGTGTGTAATATCCAAGCAACAGCCTCCTTTTGCTGGACTAGTGTGTCATATCTAGCAGTGATTGGAGTTGGGAATATCAGCAGCCTTCCGCAACTGCTGTGCGACCCTTCAATCCATCAAATCTCCCTTGTTGCACCTTGCACCTTGGTGAATTTCTATCCTTTTTTAGTTCGGCTGAGTGATCCTCAAATTTTGGGCGTATCAAGTGGTATCAGAGCCACTCAACCGGTACTTGTCTATTCATCTTCTCATCTTCCATTTCTAAATACTTCTTCTTATTTCTATCTTAAATTTGGGCCATCTCCTTACCTAGGCCATTTCTATT
>NC_025698.1:29808475-29813955 GCF_000633955.1 Camelina sativa | reverse complement strand
TGGCTAGGTGGTGGAAGAGAAATCCTGCTGGCTGAGGAGAAATCCAGCCTTGGAGTGGTTAAAACAGATTTTACAAAATCCTCTTGTCTTTCTATCTTCCTTCTTCCCTTGTTGCTTGGGAATTCCATTGGGTTGCTTGGATTTGTTCTCTTAGAACTTAGGGAGAAAGCTCTTGAGTGACCTACCAAAAAAAAATTGAGAGAAACACTTGAGTGTGTGAGGATTTTTTATCTGCTAACTTTTCGTGTTAAGTTTTTTAGGAAACCATGGAAAGTGATGGAGAAAGAGATCGGCCAGGAAATTCTGTCGCTGGGCTATCTAACTTACAAATGAGGGCATTGAATGACACTATTACTAACCTTATGAATACAGGTCTAGAAGAACTACACCAGAGGCTCGACGAGATTCAGAATAGCCAACAAACTCGTTCTAGACCCGCAGCCAGGAGAGAACGCTCAAGGAAGACTTACCGGCCCGAGGAGGAAATTGAAGAGGAGGAGTTCCATGAAGAAGATGATCGATCCATCAACCCACCTAGACGAAGTCATAGAAACCGTAATCAAGGTGATGTTAATCCTTTTGGTACAAGAAATGACAATTTAGGTGGTTTAAAACTTAAAATTCCAACCTTTGAAGGTAAAAATGATCCCGATGTTTATCTAGAATGGGAAAGGAAAATAGAGTTAGTGTTCGAATGTCAAAATTTCTCTGAACTCAAGAAGGTTAGGTTAGCATCAACTGAGTCTATAGGTTATGTTATTAACTGGTATGATCAAGTTTTGACTCAAAGGAGAAGGACAGATGGAAGACCAATAGCTTCATGGGATGAGCTCACTACCTTGATGAGGAAACGGTTTGTGCCGGCTCATTACCACAGAGATCTCCACCAAAAACTCAGACGCTTGCTTCAAGGAACCAAATCTGTGGAGGACTATTTCCAGGAAATGGAAAGCTTAATGATCAAGGCGGATGTAGATGAAACCTTAGAAGCTACCATGGCCAGTTTCCTTGCAGGCCTTAACCGGGACATTCAGGACAGAATGGAGCTTTGATATGTTACGGTTTTGACTCACTTTGACCCCGTTTATTTGATAGTTTTGTAGTTGTTTGAGTCCTTTTCAGGTTATAATAAGAGGCTAGGAAGCTAAAAGCAAGGATTGGAACAGCAGGAGCAATCGGAGCAGAAAGGAGTTGAATTGGAGCAGAAAAGCTGATTTTAGACCCAGGAGCACATGATCCCGATTTCCGAGCACATGCTCCCAACTCTACGGTTTCATGACGACACGTGGCAAGCATCTAGGCGCCGATTCCCTGCCTAATTCCCCTTATTTTAGGCGATCCTTTGTGAGAGAAAGAGGGCTGAGATCGCTTTTTAATAGGGAGATTTGAATTTGGAATCTTTCCTTATTTTTCTCTACTTGTATGCTATTTAACCTAGGGTTTTAGGGGAGAGATACTTACCTTTTCTTTTGGTTTTTGGGGGAGCGACGTTTTGTGAGGGAGAGGAAGAGCGGCTACGTTAGAGAAGCGATTCTGAACCCTTGTGATTTTTATATTTTTATGCTATTGAATTTCTCATCTATGTTGGTTATTCATTTCTCTATGTCTGAGTAGTTTTCTTTGCTAGATTAGGGGTTTCAAAAGGGGTTTCATGGGTTAGCAACAGAACACAAATAGGGCTTTATATAATCGATTGTCTTCACTATTGTTAGACTTAATGCTTAGGTTGATTTGATCACCCAATCTATGATTCTAGGTTTATCTATTCATCAAAAGTGTAATAGGTTGCTAGAAAAGACATTAGTGGGCAAATTATCCTAGACCTGCGAAAGTTGATGTGTAGGTGATTTGTGAACTTATCATTCCTGTTCTTTAATGCTTGTCTGCGATTCTGGGCTCAAACGACAGTTTAGGGTTTATGGACCGCCGAGCATGTGCTCCGGATGTCTGAGCACGTGCTCCGCGTTTCCGCACAGAATCGATCAGATAGAGTTATTGATACCACGACAGTGGATCAGTTTATATTTATGTTTGAGTTCTAGACTGATACTTAATCTATGCCCTGAATAGTTGTTTAGTTGCTATCTGTGAAGTTCCCGAGAATTACCCCTGATCTAGTGTTTTGCTTATTGCCTTTTTATACCGTTTTAATCGCGTTACTGTTACCAAACAAACCCAACTTTGAATTGTCTTAGCTTGAAATTGAACCAATAGAACCATAGAGTAAAACTTGGTCTTCGTGGGATTCGACCCCTAAGTACTACTTCTTTGCTGTGCACTTGCAGTAGGAAAATAGGGTTTAAAACTCTGTGTATCAAGTTTTTGGCGCCGTTGCCGGGGACCAAATTTTTACCTTTGGTTTTCGGCGAAATTACTAGACTAAGACCTTACTGATTTGTCTTTCTGCTTCTTCTTTGCGTGTGTTTCAGGTGCATGTCAAGAAGATCTACAAGAAGAAACAACACCGAAGAACTAGTTGCTTTGTCAGCCGCAGAGCTCTCTTTGGCAGAAAGAACAAACCGCAAGAACAGAAAGTTTCAATCCGTCAACATGGGTGACAATAGAAACAATGAGGATATGGCTGCCGAGTTGCAGCAACTTCGACAACAGTTGGGGCAGTTGCTCCGTGCTCAACACGAAAGAGCCGCGCCGCCACAACCGTCCATTGGGGACAAGGACAACCCGCATGTGTTCTACACCAACCGAGCGGCGATTGTTCCTCCCACCATCCCGAGACAAGATTTTGAGATCAAGCCACAGATGATCTCTCTAGTGAAGCAGCACCTATTTCACGGTCTCCCAGCTGAGATTCCGATGGACCACATCGAGAATTTTGAGGAGATATGTAGCACCACTGGTTCAAATGGGATACCGCCAGACTTTCTGAAGTGCAAGCTCTTTCCCTTCTCTCTTGCGGATAGAGCTTCACGTTGGCTGAAGTCATTGCCACCTGGGTCTCTGACATCATGGGAACAGTGTAGGTCTGCGTTTCTGGACCATTTCTACACCAAGGCTAAGACCGCTGCCCTGAGGAACAAGATTTCATCGTTCCAACAGCACACTGGAGAAGCCTTCTGCGAGGCTTGGGAGAGGTACAAAGAGTACCGTAGAGAGTGTCCGCACCATGGATTCAGTGATGAACAGATTCTGGGCATTTTCTATGATGGAGTTAACTGGGACTACAGAAACGCTCTCAACTCGGCCAGCAATGGGGATTTTATGACAAAGTCTAAGGAAGGAGCATATCAGTTGATTGAGAACCTAGCTGCAAGCTCCAGCAACAAGGCTCCTGAGTATGACAGGTCCGTGAAGGTCAACAGTGTCGATACGCAAAAGATTGACGAGTTGACAGCCAAGGTGAACCTTCTTCTGAAGGGGAGCCAGAAAACTGTCCATTTTGTCGATGAGACCGGAGACATGCCGCTAGCTCAGGAGATTTGTGATGGAGAGGATGAAACAATGGAGGTTAATTATGTGAGTGGGCAAGGTTTTGTGCAGAACAGGGGTTTCAACTCGAACTACAGAAGCCATCCGAATTTGTCCTACAGAAGCACCAACGTGGAGAATCCTCAGGATCAGGTGTATCCGCAGCAAGGAGCTCAGAATCAGATGGGTTATCAGAAAACCTTCTCAAACAACTTCCAAGGCAAACAGTTTGTGCCCACTCAAAACCGTTTCCAAGGGGGGAACCAGCAGGCATATACAAGCGCTCAGCAAGCACTGCCTTTCACCAACCAGCAGTTGGGACCTTCATCTGCTAGCAGCTCTCAGGATGAGCTGAAAAACATGATGCAACAACTCTTGGTGAATCAACAAAAAGCTTCAGTGGAAATCAACGCTAAGGTCGATACCATGTACAATGACCTTAATGGGAAGTATGAGGCAGTAATGTCACATGTGAAGAAGCTTGATGTTCAGGTTGCACAGACTGCTGAAGCCGTGAAAAGAACTCCTGGGACTCTGCCCGGAAAAGGGGAAGCAACCCGCGGAACGAGTATGTCAATGCGATTGAGCTAAGGGAAGGAAAGAAGTTACCCCCTAGAGAAGCACCATCCGCTAGGCTTGACAAGGGCAAGGGTATTGCTGAAGAATACCTTCCTCAACATGCTGCTGAGACTCCACCGTTGAGTCAAAAAGAAGCCAAAGCATCCGGCGAGCATGTGCTTCCACCCAGCGAGCACGTGCTCCCGACTCCCGATCAGACCGTTCCTACTGAGGTACCTCCTGCACGCGTGTACACCCCTAGGGTTCCTTACCCTGTTCCTCCTAAGAAATCTCGCAAGGATTTGGAGGATGCAAAGTGCAAGGAGATGTTGAGAGAATTGACGGTAAAACTACCCCTAGCTGATGCTGTTCAGATGATACCTGCTTTGAAGAGATATGTGAAAGGGTTAGTTTCTGGGAGAGTGTCAGAGGAAGAGAACGTGATGATGGTTTCAAGAGAGTGCAGTGCTGTGCTGCAAAACAAAGTGCTAAAAAAGAGAGATGATCCAGGACGATTTGTCTTATCCGTGAGAATCGGTAAAATGATTTTTGCAAACTCCCTTTGTGATCTAGGTTCCAATGTGAACCTTATGCCATATTCAGTGGCTAAAAGGCTGGGATACACGAAGTTCAAGTCTACACGGATTTCGTTAGTATTCGCGGATAGATCCACCAAGCGCCCCATAGGAGTGTTGGAGGATTTACATGTCCAGATTGGGGACACGCTTATACCAGTAGACTTTGTGGTTCTGGAACTTGAAGAAGAACCACGTGACCCCCTGATCTTAGGTAGATCATTCTTATGCACAGCTGGTGCGATTATAGATGTGCAAGGGGGAGCGATCGATCTCCAGCTGGGGGATATGATCGCAAGGTTTGAGATGAATAAGCTGCTCAAGAAACCTATGATAGATGGTCAGACTTTTGTGGTTGATGATGGTTCAGAGGTTGCACATGAGGTTACCGATGAAGTTCTCACTCTCGACCCGTTGGAGGTTGCCTTGACAAAGGCAGAGGGTAAGTATGGATTCTTGAATGAGGAAGCTGATGGTTTTACACGCATTTTGGATGCAGGTACACGGTTCCAGCAACTGGTAGCTTACGCCAGCCTAGACGATGAGAACCAATCAGGGGAGGAATCCGCCGAGGGAGCACCTGCTCCGGATTCCGGAGCACATGCTCCGGTAAAGTCAGCAGACGGTCCTTGGAGCGAGTTAAGAGCTCCAAAGGTAGAGCTAAAACCACTTCCAGCCGGGCTAAGGTACGCGTTGCTAGTGAACTCTGAACTAAACAATGTAGAGACCGCTTGATAGTGATAGTGAACTCTGAACTAAACAATGTAGAGACCGCTTTGCTCCTTTGTGAACTTAGGAAGTATAGAAATGCTCTAGGGTATTCACTAGATGACATCCCAGGAATCTCACCAGATCTTTGCATGCATAGGATACATCGAGAAGATGAATCAATGACTTCGGTAGAACATCAGAGGAGGTTGA
>NC_025698.1:29806549-29807151 GCF_000633955.1 Camelina sativa | reverse complement strand
CTAAGGAGCTTTCGAGTCAAGCTAATGACTTAAAACAAGCGCTGGGTGGGAGGCAACCCACCAGGTATATATTGCTGAGTTTTTCTTTTTCTTTTTAGGATTTGTTTCTTCTCTTTTCGGTTTCAGGAATGTTGGAAGAAGACGCGGAGCACATGCTCGCAGGACGCGAGCAACCCGAGCACATGCTCGGCGAACTGAGAACCGAAGAAAAAGAGAAGAGCGATTGGGCCAGGTAAGTTTAATGAATTTCAGACCCAGGCCCACCAGGCCCAGGTAACCCACCAAATCGCAAACCCTTATCTCTTTTCTTCTCCTTCTTTTTCCTTCTTTCTTCTCTTTTTCTTCTTGTCTAGGTCTCTTTTTGGCTTATTTTCACACCGAAGACGGTGTGAAGTAAGTCCGGGGGAGGGTCACCTATGACATTTGTTTTCTTTATTTTTCTTTTTATTGAGTCAGTTTGTCATGTGAGTCGAACCAAAACTTGTGGGAATTAGGACCGAAATCTGTGATGTTTTTAACCATTTGTGAGTTTGACCGTTTTTCCTAGTGACCATTGTTGCAGAACTAAGAGTACAGAGACGAGCTAATACCTCTTCACATTC
>NC_025698.1:29805222-29806036 GCF_000633955.1 Camelina sativa | reverse complement strand
CCGAGTTTTCCTTGGTTTGGAGAGTATGCAAACTACCTAGCAGCAGAGAAAGAACCTACTGAGTTTGTGGGGAACAAGAAGAAGAAGTTCCTAAAAGACATAAGGTGGTATTTTTGGGATGAGCCTTACCTTTATAGGCATTGCTCGGATGGTGTTTTCAGGAGGTGTGTGACTGAGGAGGGGTTCCTGGAGTCTTGTTTCATTGCCATAGCTCACCCTATGCTGGACACTTTGCTACTTTCAAAACCGTGTCCAAAGCTCTTCAAGCGAGTTATTGGTGGNTCACCTATGACCTTTGTTTTCTTTATTTTTCTTTTTATTGAGTCAGTTTGTCATGTGAGTCGAACCAAAACTTGTGGGAATTAGGACCGAAATCTGTGATGTTTTTAACCATTTGTGAGTTTGACCGTTTTTCCTAGTGACCATTGTTGCAGAACTAAGAGTACAGAGACGAGCTAATACCTCTTCACATTCGGACCCTTCTCCTGGCCAGAAAAGCTTCATCCCGTTAAGGTTTCACCGGAAAGACTTAGACTCTACTTTAATGGAACCTAACTGGATTTAAACTCTTCTCGTTTTGGGTATTAGGATAGGGAACGTGTCACATATTCAGGACTTCTTATTCATTTTGCCAATCTTGCTGATCCTGAATAGCTAGCTCATTTTAAGTTAGTACCCACCCCGAGCCTAACCTCCTTTCAAACCACTTGCACTTGTATTTTTGTTTTCTCATTCTGTGCAGCTATGTGCAAAACGGTCGGGGAGAGCAGGACTGACACAATCTCTAACTCGCTCTTGCTGGAGAACCAAAGAG
>NC_025698.1:29803584-29804612 GCF_000633955.1 Camelina sativa | reverse complement strand
TTTTTATACCGTTTTAATCGCGTTACTGTTACC
Source organism: Camelina sativa (assembly GCF_000633955.1). NCBI lineage: Eukaryota > Viridiplantae > Streptophyta > Magnoliopsida > Brassicales > Brassicaceae > Camelina > Camelina sativa. Next base: position 29,804,579 of record NC_025698.1, on the reverse strand, counting down.
AAACAAACCCAACTTTGAATTGTCTTAGCTTGAAATTGAACCAATAGAACCATAGAGTAAAACTTGGTCTTCGTGGGATTCGACCCCTAAGTACTACTTCTTTGCTGTGCACTTGCAGTAGGAAAATAGGGTTTAAAACTCTGTGCATCAAGCTTCAAGAATATGAAAGCTTGGAGGGAATGTTGCATAAGGCGATTCTGTTCGAACAACAAACCAAGAGAAAGGGTTTCTCTAAACCTTCCTTTGCTCCAAAACCAAGTTATCAAGATAAAGGTAAGTCTCCGACCCCTTCAAATTCAGTTTTTCACACTAATGCTCCTGTTCATTTTGATAAAGGAAAGGCAATCGAGACCAACAACCGGGCGAGGGATATTCGTTGTTTCAAATGTCAAGGACTTGGACATTATGCCAACAAATGTCCGAATCAAAAGGTAATGATCCTCCTAGACAACGTTGAAGTGGAGTCCGAGGACGATAAAGAAAAAGAGGAAGATCTCGGACCAATCTTTGACGAAGAGGAAGAGTAGTTTGAATATCCAACTCAAGGGACACTTCTGGTCACTAGGAGATCATTAAGCATTCAGCCTAAGACCAATGACGAAGAACAAAGGGAGAATCTCTTTCACTCTAGATGTTTAGTTAAAGATAAAGTTTGTTCTTTGATCATTGACGGTGGAAGCTGTACTAACGTTGCTAGTGAAACTCTTGTTAGGAAACTTGGACTTGAGACAAGACCTCATCCGCGACCTTTTAAACTGGAATGGTTGAATGAAACGGGCGAACAATACGTCAGGGAGCAAGTCACGGTTCCTCTTACCATCGGCCGATATGAAGACGAGATCCTGTGCAATGTCCTTCCCATGGATGCAAGCCATATTCTTCTAGGATGACCTTGGCAGTTTGACATGAGGGCGATACATGATGGCTACACCAACCGGCATTCCTTTGAGCATAAAGGAAAGAAGATCACTCTGGTTCCTTTAACTCCGTTGGAG
>NC_025698.1:29799445-29802844 GCF_000633955.1 Camelina sativa | reverse complement strand
GATATGAAGACGAGATCCTGTGCAATGTCCTTCCCATGGATGCAAGCCATATTCTTCTAGGATGACCTTGGCAGTTTGACATGAGGGCGATACATGATGGCTACACCAACCGACATTCCTTTGAGCATAAAGGAAAGAAGATCACTCTGGTTCCTTTAACTCCGTTGGAGGTCCATCAAGACCAGGTCCAGTTGAAGAAAAGTCGAGACAAAGAAATTAAACCAGCAAAACCTGAGGTATCTCCTAAGAACTTCAACTTCTTTGTCAAAGAGAGTCAAGTAAGGAAATCATTGTGCTCTCAACAGCCACTGTTTTTGCTTGTGTATAAAGAAACACTAATAGCATTTTCTGACCTTGCACCGGAGCTCCCGAGTGATTTGATAGATGTTTTGTAGGAATTCTCAGATATCTTCCCAGAAGAGAACCTTGACGGTTTTGCCGCCAATAAGAGGTATATAACACCAAATTGATTTCGTCCCAGGTGCATCACTTCCAAACTAACCAGCTTACAGGGCTAATCCCGTGGAGACATTGGAGATTCAAAGGCAAGTTAATATACTCATGGAGAAGGGACATATCAGAGAGAGCGTGAGGCCATATACGGTTTTAGTCCTACGATTGCCCAAAAAGGATGGAAGTTCGTGCATGTGTCTTGATTGTAAAGCTATCAACAATCTCACGGTAAAGTATCGACATCGTATTCCTACTCTGCCTTGGCATGATATTTCTATGGAATTTGTTCTTGGTTTGCCTAGAACTAGGACTGGTAAAGATTCAGTTTTTGTGGTCTTTGATCGATTTTCAAAAATGGAGCATTTCATACTTTGTCACAAAACTGATAATGCTTTGCATGTTGCTGAGTTATTCTTCAGGGAAATTGTTCATTTGCATGAAGTGCCTAAGTCCATTGTTTCTGATAAGGATACAAAGTTTTTGAGTTACTTCTGGAAAACGCATTGGTCTAAACTAGGAACTAAGTTTTCTCCGTTCCAAATTGTTTATGGCTTTAATCCTTTATGTCCATTGGATCTAACCCCTCTACCTTCGAGTGAAAGAGCTAGTTTGGATGGGAAAAAGAAAGCTGACCTTGCCAAACAGATCCATGAGAAAGCAAGAATAAATATCAAGGAGAAGACCAACCAGTATGCAAAACAAGCTAACAAAGGAAGGCGCAAGATGGTATTTAAACCCGGAGACCAAGTGTGGGTTCACTTGAGGAAAGAACGGTTTCCAGCTGAAAGGAAGTCAAAACTCATGCCTAAAATTGATGGACCCTTTGAGATCAAAAGAAAGATCAATGACAATGCCTACCAACTTGATCTTCAAGGTAAGTATAATGTGAATTCAAGCTTTAATGTTTCTAATTTAGTTCTTTTCGTGGCAGATGATCCAGATTTGAGTACAAATCCTTTTCAAGAGGAGGGGGATGATGTGACCATGGATGGAGCTAATAAGGAGCAGCTTGTAGCTGAGCTTGAACCCGAGGAACTTGTAGCTGAGCTTGAACCCGAGAAGCTTATAGCGGATGAACCATTGCTTGTACCTGAAGGACTAATGACTAGAGCAAAAGCTAAGAAGCTAAGGAATGCACTAAATGGGCTAATTCAAAAGCTTATGGCCGAAGAGAGCATGGGAAAAACTATTGGGGATGATACCTATCAAGTCCAGCCCACTTTGAGCCTAATTCAAGTCCAAGAAAGCCCAAAATAATCACTTTGTTTTGTGGTCAAAGAAGAGTGACGAAAATAGAGTTCAACTCACCTTGGGAAGACAAACTTCAAAGAGTTGAATCTTCATTCAACTATCTATCTTTATTGTGTTTTAGTTTCAAGAATAATACTTGGCTTTGTGACCAAGTTTTCTATCTCTATGTAAACTCATGTAATCTCATTTGAGAATCATCAATCAATTTTCCTTTTTCATTTTAAGAGTCTATCTCTTTGTGCTTTGTCTAGAACATTTCTTTGTTTCTTGGTGTGTAATATCCAAGCAACAGCCTCCTTTTGTTGGACTAGTGTGTCATATCTAGCAGTGATTGGAGTTGGGAATATCAGCAGCCTTCCGCAACTGCTGTGCGACCCTTAAATCTATCAAATCTCCCTTGTTGCACCTTGCACCTTGGTGAGTTTCTATCATTTTTTAGTCCGGTTGAGTGATCCTCGAATTTTGGACGTATCAGTTAATTTAGCTGAATTTCTCAAACCTAAAGTCGAAGCAGAATATATTACAATAAGCTAGGTAATACAAAACACCATTTAATGCATATTCCATCATCAATAGAATAAGAGTCTATGGGATAATGGGGAAGTACTGGGTCTTGGATCGTCCTCCATAAACGTTTCCCAGTCTCCAGTGTCAAAATCCGATGAGTATTGGGTGTTCCATAAGGTGACCAAGTCATACACAACACTTTGAAACGTTTGCTGATCGGATCGAATCCAAAATAGCTGTTTCTAACACCCGTTGCTTTCACTTTGGGTAAGGTTATGGACTCTCCAGTGACGAGGTTATAAATCATCCGCGTTTTTCTTCCCCTGTTCTGTAGGAATACCAATCCACGGACTACTTGGGGACTCATTTCATTGGTTGCATTGATACCAGATGGAAGATATTTGGGAAAACACTTATGAGGGGTGGCTACAAGAGTAGAGTTATGATTGGGAGGTTGAGGCGAAGAGAAGACAAATGACTCTCCATTAACTGTGAAGAAGAAAAGGATTCGTCGACGACCTACAGTCAGGTACAGCTCCGTGAAATCAGGACGGTTAAGTAGGGATATCCAGAATTTGGATACGCAACGAAACCTAGCTAAAGACTTCCCCGGGACTCTCGAAAGTATATCGATAAGAAGATCATCTGGGATTGAGACTGAGTTTTCTTCTCTTACCGAGCTCGATGATGGTGTTATCACTAGACCCTCTGAGAACTGCTGCTCCAGATCATTTTTCATGGCGGCCGATGTTTCAAACCCTAGAATCACTTTACAGAGCTTCTTTTTAATTTTAATGCACGAACGAAATTGAGCTGATGACCTTTATATATTGCTACGATCCTAGATGGGCTCTTTAGGCCCAAATTATTAATCACCCATTTTTGGTCTTTAATTACGTAAATTATATATCAGCAATACAACGCTTTGATTCAATTGTTCATTGTTCCATTCAGAAGTTTCAGTCCTTCGGTTCATTTAACAGAGAGGTTAAAGTCAGGGATAATATTTTCTTATCCCGCAAATGATTATCACCAGGAAGGAATTTGCTTTTACTGAGACTCTTCTTTTGTCCAAAATGATATGACATAAATCTTTTACAATACCTTGCTTAGTTCAAAAGGATTAGTGGATTTGTGATAACAACTTGGTAATTAAATACGCCTGAATTATTATAAAAAAAAAAAAAA
>NC_025698.1:29779587-29799371 GCF_000633955.1 Camelina sativa | reverse complement strand
AAAAAAAAAAAAAAAAAAAAAAAAAAAAGTTCCACCTGATACTAGCTAGTGCTCATAATTGAATTGATAATTAGTTGGATTTCGTGTAGAACAAGGCAGAGACTACGTTTAGTTGGATTATGAGCGTTAACTTCCACGATTTTCAGCTTAGGTACAACACTACACAATAGGCTTTGCTACTAAACCTTCTTAAAACTTGCAAAACCAAACTCTCTGTAACCACCACATCGCATATCCACTCAACTCTTTAACAACATTTCCGTGAGTCGCGTCCTTCCTGTTCAGAAATTCGCAGACTTTATCAATATCTTCCACTGGTTTCTTCTTCACCACATTCCCTTCTGAGACTTGTTCACGACTACACTTCTAGCTAGCTCTCGACCCAATTCGCCAAAGAAGGGTAAGGGATAACGAAATCTTCATCGTCTTCGGAGACCAAACTCGTCGAAGAAGAAGAAGGCTTGTTTGATAAAAAGTCTTTGATCCAAGAAGGAAGCTCCGGGCGACTCTGCGGCAACAACAACCGGTGACTTCTCAGTTGTTCGTTACCAGAAACCTCCGTTGGAAGATTCTCCGAGGTACAGTATACGAAACAAGCTTACTAATCCTAAGCTTAGTGAGCATTTTTGTTCAGATTTGTATTTGTTTCTCCGATCAAAGTTCGAATCTTTAAGACTTATAGAGTATTTCCTCTACCAAATCGAGAGGAAGATCGGGCACACAGCTCTCAACGAAGAAGAACGTTAGGGTTTCGTTTTGTTTTTTTTCTTTTCACGTTTTCCCCTAACTATGCCCACATACTCCTTCCTTGGGCCGATCACACTTCGCACATTTCAACTCCTCTTAGCACCAGAAACTCATTCGCCGGAGAGGCTTTACCAATGCCTCTGTTTTCGCCAATGTCGCAAAGTGCAAAACAGAGGAAATATGCCCTAATTTCAGTTAGTATCGCCATTGTCGCCTTTGGTCACTTTGTAATCAAAACATCTCATGTAATTACATCATCATTGGATTAAATGGTTTTTAAAAGTTTAATTTTTCTTAAAAAAAAACTCAAATCATAAGAGGATGGTCAAGTGCACCTTCAAACTCATAGTTTAGGTCTTGAAAGGAACCATAAAAATATCCATTATATTATACAAATTAAACAACATTAGCCTTGAAATTTCATATTACTGGATCAGCTACCAAATGTTTTTGTTCAAAAACAAAAACAAAAAACGAAGAACAAAAGAGGATGGGCAAAATAATTCACTTGATTTGAAATAAACTTGGAACATAATTGAAAATAACTGGCCTCGAATTATGGCTTACCCAACATTGGCTGGGGGTTTCTGTGTAATATTCACCGTCCTCTCCAATAGTGTATACTTTTACTAAGTTCCCGCGGCTCAGTATACATATATTACAACACAAGGACACTTTCTTCTCCGCATCAATTAATAGACTCGTGAAAATGTCAAAAGGATAACTGAAAATAGGTAAATCCACTATATAGGATTTGCTCCACAACAACTCTGATTCTATATCAATTTTTTTGTTGGTTACCCACATCTCTATCTTTGACCTATCAAAGCTCCGTTTTAATGCCGAAAGCTGTTCTTCTCTACCAACTGATAGAGTCACTTCACCATGAATCTGAAATAGGGGAAGACGTAGACGTTTAAATCCCTCTGCTGTAAAATCAAAACAAAGTATGAATTCATAATGTTCTTTTGTATCAGTAGCAACCCAATAAGTATTTCCTTTCAAAGACGATGCGCCACTTCTGTAACCATGATATTGTATATCTATGGCACGATCAAAACCAACGTCTTTAAGAACCCTCCATGAATCAGAGCTAAACTCATATATTTCAAACTGTGTTTTACTGAAATAACCCCACCATCTTAAGATTTTGTAGCTACGACAAGATTTGTTGTTTTGGATATATCCTAGAGTAAACCTAGAGTACACCTTGTAAACAGTTTTGCCTGGGATCCACGTGGTTTCTCCCAAACACGGATTCCAAACCACGAGTCTACAATCTTTGGTGTTGCATAACAACAAATCGCAATAAAAAACGTCGACTATGTCAACTTCTTCTAAACTAGATTGGGAATCCTTAAGGCCAAGTGCACCTTCAAACTCCATAGCAGGAGGAGCAACGTTGAGATTGACGCTCACTGGACAAACCCTATCCCCCTTCAACATGAGAACCATAGACTCCTTTGGTGCTTTACTTAAGTGCTTCTCAATGAATCTTTCATCTTTGAATATAGCTTTCCATCGTTTGCAAGTTGATCGTAACCTTTTCACAGATGTTGCTGGAACCCTGGAAAGAATTTCCTCGACCAAATCTAGCGGAAGGTCGGACATCACCGTTTGTTTTCTCTCTTTGTGATATGATCTCCCAAGGAAAACGAAAGCGACTACTTAGGTCTCTTAAAGTAGAAATGAGGGGTTGTCCTGACCCAGTCTTTAAATATATATACTTGCTTTTTATTTTTAACTTTTTATTTTTATTTTTCCATTTTCCTTAGAAAGAAGAAAAAAAGGTCATATAGTATATGTAGTATTAAAAAAAACAGATGAAGGGAGCCTCTTTAACCATGACACAAAAGCATGTTACAATTATTATTTTGTTTTTGATTAAAATTTAAATCATACATTAACTCTTAATTATATGAAAAATTGACATGTTTCAACTTATTATTAAATAATTAAAATAATATTAGCTATAAATAATATCACACACATCTTATTATATAAAACTTGATGACAAAATTACTTATTAACAAGATCGTGACACATGTCAATTGTATCATTCAGATGTTGACAAATGTCAAATTTAAAATTTTTAATATTTAAAAAATAAAAATGTAAAAACTCAAAACCTACCATAAAAATGTTTTTTATAAAAGTAAACTAAAGAAAGAAAACCTAATTTTATTTAAAAAAAAATTAAGAAACAAAACATGTAAAACAAATGTATTGTTTTTAACAGTTTCAAAAATATTAAAAGACAATTATAAGAAAATTATAAAATTTAAACAGTTTTTAAATTTAGAAAAGATCATTATAAGAAAATTATATATATATATATATATATCATAAAATTCAAAATTATAATATTGTTTAATTATTTTAATTCTAAGTTCCTAATTTTACAAGAAAAAGATTACTTTTTATATAAGATTGAAAAAAAGATTGTGAAGAATTTACAATTAATTACAGTTTCTAGAAAAATGCAAATACTCACCTTTACATAAAGAAAAATATTGTTGAAGTAAAAATATATATATATATATATATAGATCGTCTCATATTTTTTCACCAATCAAATAATTTATTCAAAAATACTGATATTGTAATACATATAAAATATGAGTATGTAAGATTAACGTATGCATTTTTGTAACTATAAAAATGTTAAATTGAAGAGATATATAATAGGTTATTTAATGTGTTCATATAGACAAATTGTTGGTAGTAATAAAAACTAAAGAGTATATTTTAACAGTAAAATATATTTGTGTGTACAAATACAGTTTTAGTGGTAGTGTAGATAGTAGAGTTGTAATAGATATACATTAGTGTATTATAGCAAAAAAAAACATTTATTTTCTATGACTAAAAGTTTATCTCTTTATTTTTATACATTGTTTTTACTTATGAAAAAAATTAAATATATATTCTTTGTTAAATTTTATTTTATTTTAATAACTTTGAACTCATCTACAACTATTTTTTAAAACTAAAAGTGTATATATATATATTTTTAACCAAACAATGAATTAAAAGGAAATTCCTCAATTAGTTGCCCAAGCCAGAGGGAAGGGGTTTACAAAAGAAACTTCCGAGATAAGAGAACGTGAAGCACATGCAAGACAATTCGCCTTCGTATTTGACGCACATGAGATCCAAGAGATGGAGAATAGTGGAAAGGACTCTAGCAAATTAAACTCATCAAGCAGGTTGGAGAAGGACGGCCAGTCTTCAGGGAACTCCACCATAGTGAGTAACTAAGCACAATCAGTCTCCAAATATTGACAAGCGATCCCTGCAGCATGTATCCGCTCTATGGCTATCAACAACCCTTTTAACTCTGAATGCAGGGGGAGGGGCTCCGTCTTAGACACTTGGCCCCCAACAACAAGGTTCGCTCCTCACCAACGCAACCCCATCAGCCCAATCATTAATGCACATTAGTTGCTTTCCAAGAACTATTAATTTGACAACAAGGTGAAGAAACTTGGACATCCGAAAACGGAGATGAAGCTGATATGACCGGCATAAAAGAGAGCGCTTCTTCCTAGGCTAACTTATCGCCCAAAGCCTGAGCAATTATATCATTCGTCTCGATCTCTAAACCTTGATAAACTTTTATATTTATGGCTTCCCAGATTGCCCATAAAATTCATGGTAATAGAAGAAGTTGATTAGGATCAACCTGTTGAGAGGCATCCCTCCAGAAAACAAAATCCAAATTCGAGTACACCTACTCATATAAAAAACCCTCTCACGAGACCAGAAATAAATCCAAAACTTCACACGAGCGAAAGTATTAAAAAAACGTAATTAATAATCTCGACCGCAAAATCGCACCTTTAACACCAAATATCATATTGGAAAATTCAGTGTATTTAATTTTATAGATAGTTTTTACTTACTAAAAATATTTATTTTATATTCTTTGTTAAATTTAATTTTATTTAAAAAATCTAAACTCGCACATCAGGCGGGTCCTAATCTAGTATTGTATATAGATTAAAAAGAATTTCTTACCGAATTTAATAAAATTATACATAACATAATATATTTTAAATGAGAACTTATTTTATATTTTTGCTATGTTTGTGATAATATATCTTATATAATATAAGAAGGTTTTTCCTAACTTTTGCTAACATTTCGACATTTGGCATCCTCTTTTGATTACTTCAGCTTTGTTTTTTTAATATATATTAAAAGTTTTGTCATTAATTCTAGGATAACATCTTATTATATAAAGTTGAGTTTTGAAAGTTAGTCATTAACAAAATTTTGACATGTGTTAACTTATCAATCTCAGATTTTGACATGTGTAAAAGTTAATATCTAATAGGAGAAATTTAAGATTACAACAAAAATAAAATAATTTGTTTTAAAAAATATTAATAATGTGAAAAGATATTTATCAAAAGTTACAGAATTTATAAAAAAAATACAAAGTTTTTTTAAATAATTATAAGGAGATCTTATTATATAAAGCTTGGTTCTCAAAGTTAGTAACTCACCAGATCGTGACATGTGTTAGTTTTAATGATCAGATATCAAAGTTAAAAACTCACCAGATCGTGACATATGTCAGTTTTAATGATTAAATATCCAAGTTAGTAACTCATCAGATCATGTCACGTGTCAATTTTAATGATCATAAAACACATATCAAAGTTAGTAACTCATTAGATCGTGACACGTGTCAATTTTAACGATAAAAAATCACAGTTTTCAAACTTAGTAAAACGATGCATAAGATAATTGTAATCTTATTATATTAAAAAGAAGTTTGTTAATCCTAAAAGAAAAAGGATTGTAAATACACCCCTCTATATAAGCAAATAGATGATGACAATTTTTCACCAAATAAAATAATTTCAACAAGATTTGTTTTTCGTGTTAGTTTTAACGGTCAGAGATCAAAGTTAAAAACTCACCAGATCGTGACAGGTGTCAGTTTTAACGATTAAATATCCAAGTTAGTAACTCATTAGATCGTGTCACGTGTCAATTTTAGCAATCAAAAATCATAGTTTTCAAACTTGGTAAAATGATGCATAAGATAATTGTAATCTTATTATATTAAAAAGAAGTTTGTTAATCCTAAAAGAAAAAGGATTGTAAATACACCCCTCTATATAAGCAAATAGATGACATATTTTTCACCAAATAAAATAATTTCAACAAGATTTGTTTTTCTTGGTAAAAATTTCTTCGTTGTTTTTATTAACCTTTTGTTTGACACATCATTGTTCTTGAAAAAGTCTCGAAGACAATTTGTTTGTTGTCTAATCGAAACAACTATAAAAAAAGATTTCTAGATAATATCACGTGTTTTCGTCGTCGTTTCTTTGAATTTTGTTTCGTTTCTCAATTTCGTAATGCATACTACGCAATCTTTGACTTTGAAGTGTTAAACAAAGTTTCTTATGCATAATAACTAAGATTTTTGGGATTAACACATTTCTCACGGTGTTATTATAATTTCTATTAATTTACAGGACAAGTAGCATAAAAAAAAACATGAATACAAAAATGCAAGATAACAACAGAGATTATATAACCTAGATTAACTAAACAGAAAACGTTCTTATCATTCTATTAGTCAAACTTTTTTAATGGGAAGGCAAATTTTTTTTTTAAAACCAAATTATACTCCTACTTTCTATTTCTTTTAGTTTGGAATATATAAGATTAATATGTTGACCCAAAAAATTGAAAGATTAATATATGCATCTTCTTTTTCTAATACTGTATTTTAAAATTTATTGTAGTTATTTTAGATTTTTTTATTTAATTTATATTTTCATCTTTGAATTATTTGAGATTCATATATTTTCGTACTTATAATTTTCTATAATTTCTTTAATTATATCAAATTAATATTCTTCTAATTTCTCAACTTGATTGGTTGGTCATAGACCTTTTTTTGTGCAAACATAATTGTTACCATTCGTTCAATCTCAAAAGGAGATAATGAGGAGAAGGTCATCAACCTAATGGTTGGATAAAATATGTAATCAAACACAAGCCTACAAAAAAGATAGATAGATTTCATAAACATAAATCGTTGTTGATAGATCCATAGGAGCTTGGAGACAGAGACTACATCATGGTGAAACGACGGTTCTTTCCAAGGGAGGAAGATGAAACGACAGTTTTCTCCATGGTGGAGGAGGTTGGACGCAAGATTCTCTCCATATAGGAGGAGGGCAGGACCGAGGTTCTCTCCATGGTTAGTCATATAATATTGTGATGTAATTTATTTTTTATTCAAAATATTGTTTGAGCCAACAATTTAGTGATTAAATAAAATATGCAAAAGTGAAAGTAAAAAGACATATAATAGTTGGCTTAATTTGTTCATATATATGTTTTCTAGGAGGTGGTAAGTTATATATTTGTAACATACAATATACCTAGATGTAAAAGATATATTTTTAATGGTAACATACATAAAAGATTTGTATATGGATATAAATCAGTGTATTATAGCAAAATAAATTATAAATAATGTACACTAAATTTTAATATATTTTTATTAAATTTAATTTTATTTACAAAACTATAAACACGCACATCGGGTGGGTCCTTATCTAGTTATATATATATATATATATATATTTCGTAAAATTTGAAATTATAATATTATTTACTTATTTTTAATTTTAAGTTATTAATTCTACAAAAAATAGAAAAAGGGATTAAGGAAAATATACAGTTAATTATTAATTCTAAATTTTGTAAATACTCACTTCTATATAACCATAGATCATCTTATATTTAAATAATTTATTCAAAAATAGTGCTTTCAATTTTGTTTAATTGGGCAATTTTCTATAATGGGAAGGAAATTTTTTCTTATTTTTTTAAACCAAAATTTTCTCCTACTTTCTCCTTTTTCAGTTGGGAATAGGTAAGATTAATATGTTGACAAAAAAAAATTAATATATGTATCTTCTTATCTTAATACTATATTTTAAAATTTATTGTAGTATTATTAGATTGTTTTATTTAATTTATATTTTCATCTTTGAATTATTTGAGATTCATATATTACCGTGCTTGTAATTTTCTATTGCTTCTTTAATTATGGCAAATTAATTTTCTTATAATTTCTCATTCTTGCTTGGTTGGTCATAAACCCTTTTTTTCAAACATAATTGTTACCATTATTCATTCAATCCCAAAGAAAGATAATGAGTAGAAGCTCATTAACCTAATGGATGGATAAAATAGGCTAATCAAACACAAGCTTACAACAAAAATAGATAGATAGATTGAAAAACATAAATCATTGTTGATAGATCTATAGGAGCTCAAAGACTGTGACATCCTGGTTTGCGGAAAGGTATAAAAGAATTGATTTGGCCACATATGTCACTAAAATGTACTTATTTTTAGGTCAAGGGTCCTAAGAGAACTTCATGATGAATGACCTTCTTGGAAGTGATTGTCGGAACTGTGCAAGTGAGGACAAAACACATAAAAAGATCATTTATTAATTTGTAGGGTCTGTAAACAAGTTTTTAAAGACTCCTAGACATAACAAACCGGCCATCGAATATGGGTGGATCCACGGGCTGGGAATAGATGTAGGGCCCACTTAGGAAGGTGGTCCCATGAACTGAGAGTGGACATGAGCTCACTAAGCAAGGTGACGGTTGAGGCGTTATAAAGAAAAAGGCTACATCATGGTGTGTCAAAGATCCTTCCATGAATACATTGGGAAATTTAACATTAGTTACTATCAAAAGATTTTGTGACGTTAGAAAAATGTTTTTACTTTCATTGGTTTCCAGAGGCTCGGAGCAAGCCATTTTGAAATTGCAAGAAGATGTGAACATGTTCTCTCCACACAGGAGGAGGACAGAGCTGAGATTCTCTCTATGGTGAAGAAGATTGAACACAAGGTTATCTCCCCAAGAGAGGAAGGTGGAGGAGGTTTAACGCAAGGTTATCTCCTTAAAGGAGGAAGGCGGAGCCAAGGTTCTCTCCATGGTGGATGAGATTGGACGATAGGTTCTCTCCATAAGGATGAGGGTGGAGTCGGGGTTTTCTTCATGGTGGTCATACATTATTGTGATGATACATCATTGATTAGTATATTATGTAATATATTTTTTATTCAAAATGTTTTTTGAACCAACAATATTAGTAATTAAAAAACTATGCATAAGTGAAAGTAAAATAGTTGGCTTAATGTCTTCATATAGACATTTTCTAGATGGTGATAAAGAATAAATTTGTAACATAGAGTATATTTAGGTGTAACAAAATACACTTATAAAAGTAACATACATAAAAGATTTGTAAATCGGTATAAAACAGTGTATTATAACAAAAATAAAATTTATAAATAGCGCACAACAATTTTTAAATATTTTTATTAAATTTAATTTAATTTATAAAACTTTAAACCCGCACATTGGGCGGGTCCTCATCTAATATTACAAAAAGAGTCACATACTATATATTTTTTCATAATTTTGTTAATTTGATAATTTGATAACTCTCACTTATTCTCACACATTACAATTTACTAATTAAATTTGTTTCAATCTAATAGTTAATTCCAACAAAACATCAAAATAATATTACATAATATTTCAAGATTCTAACAAATTAAAACTTCAAAATTTTCTATTCTATCTCTAGGACTTTTAATAATTTAAATATATCTCTAATTTCTCTCTAATTTAAGTTTCCTCAATTTAGTATTGTCTACAATTTATCCTTAATTTCTATTTTCTTATTTTCTGATTGGACTAAGTTGGAGTTACAATTACCACATATGTTTTATATTTAGTGTATTAAATGATTTAAATATGTAACATATGAGAGAGTCCTGAATTTTTAAATATGTAACATAAGACTAAAAAGAAAAGACTAATCCTAATTGCTTACCTTACTTATTTAATATTAATAGTAAATTTTATTTCAACCATGACATAGTTCTATACTATTTTCTTATATATATTTATATAGTGTCCGATGAATATTTCAAAAATGAACGAAGCTAAACAGTAAATTTATATTCAGCTGAAATGTTTTGTTCGTCGCCACTATCAAATCGTACCATTCAAATGATGCCACGACCTATCAAGTATTATACCGTTTATTTTCTTTTTGATGTTTAACTTTTCGGACTATTGAACAGGTCTCATCATATTTTCGCTTGGTGTACAAAATATTGAACTTCATAGTCAATCTCATTCACTATCAATATGAATTATGAGTGTACTAAGTTGTTTATGTTTGAACTATATAACGTGAGTTGAAGGAAAGAAAGATTGTCTTTTTTTCCTTTCGATTTTGTCAATTTTTTCTATCAGTTACTGAAGAAAGTAACAGATATGTGAAAGATTGTTTGTTTGTTATTCAATCCTTGAAGTGTTATTACAATGGTTCGACTCTTTATATTGAGGTTACATTGGTTTTAACCTAGCTTCTAGAGTCTTCTACTATGATATTGACTGGTACATGGCTTTAAGCATCATAGTCGCACGATTCAAGCGCTGCAAACCTGTTCTTTGTCGACATATCCGTACTGATTGCAAGGATTGCAGGTTGTGCAGGGATTACAGGTTGTACTAATCCTCTGTTTTTGGCTTGTTCTGTATTTAGCCGTTGAGTAATTTTGGGCTTGAACTCTTGTTCTCTAATTTTCATATCCTTATTGGGCTTTGCATGTATAGGGCCTTGTAACGAAACTTTGTCGTTTTGATTGTTGTTCTTGACACTCCCCCGCAAATTTGGAGTGGGTGGGACACCAACGCCAAGTTTGGACCTTAGAAACACAAATGCTCGTTGTGGAAGAGACTTAGTGAAGATGTCAGCAAGCTGAAGATTCGCAGGGATGTGATGAACAATAAGGTTTCCGAAAGCAACTTGCTCACGCACATAGTGGTAGTGTGTGGTGAAGTGTTTTGTGTGAGCATGGAAACTTGGATTTGTAGTGAGATAGACCGCAGAGAGATTATCACAATAGAGTTCTGGTGTAGCTTGTTGTGGAATCCCCAAATCATGAAGGAGATTGACCATCCAAGTGATTTCAGAGGTGGCTTCAGACATATCCATGTATTCGGCTTCAGTTGAACTTTTAGACACCGTCGGTTGCTTCCTTGAGGACCAGGAGATCATGTTACGCCTAAAAAAGTGCAGAAGCCTCCAGTTGAACGGCTAGTAGATGCGCAGCCAGAGTAATCGCTGTCACTATAGACTCGCAACTTGTAGTCTGTATTCCTGTCAAGCAAAATTCCATTGTAGTAGTGCCCTTTATATATCTGAGAATCCGTTTTAGGAGATTGAAATCAGAGACCGAAGGAGCATGCATATTTTGGCATACATAATTGACAGCGAATTGCAGATCTGGTCTCGTCAGGGTGAGATACTGAAGACGTCCAGCTAAGCTCCTAAAGTATTTGGGGTTGGCGAACAGTGTAGTCTGTTGTGGTATTTGATTGAGTTGCTGAGGGAGAGGCATGGCAACTGAGGCACAGTGTGACATGGCTGTTGCGGCTAACAAGTCTTCAGCATACTTTTGTTGGAACAAGAACAATCCATTTTCCTGATATTGAATTTGAATACCAAGAAAATAATGAAGCTATCCAAGTTCTTTCATTCGAAATTGCTTGCTTAACTCGTCGAGCAGAGAAGAGAGCAGAACTGATGAGTTTCCTGTGATCGCATATCGTCAACGTAGATGAAAAGAATGATAACATCTTTGCCTTTGAAACAAACAAACAAAGAAGGGTCTCTCAAACTGCAAGTGAAACCAAAACTCAGCAGGAAGTTGCTAAACTTGTCAAACCAAGCTCTTGGGGATTGTTTTAACCCATAGAGTGACTTGTGCAGCAGACAAACATGATCTGGATATCTCTCATCAATAAATCCAGCTGGCTGCTTCATGTAGATTGTCTCAGTGAGATCTCCATGGAGGAAAGCATTTTTTACATCCATTTGCTTTATTTCCCAGTTTCTAATTGCTGCAAAGTGTAGAACAGCTCTGACTGTAGCAGTTCTGACAACTGGACTATAGGTTTCAAGATAGTCAATGCCTTCCTCTTGGTTGAATCCTTGAGCAACGAGGCGAGGTTTATACTTGTCTAATGAGCCATCTGCGTGAAGCTTTACTCGAAAGACCCATTTAGAGCCGAGAACATGCATATCAAGAGATAGAGGAACTAGCGAGAACATGTTCGCTTCTTTGCAGTTCATCATTTCTTCATTCATGGCAGCAGTCCAATTAGGATCCTTTAAGGCTGTTGTTACTGTTTCAGGTTTAGGATATGAAACCTTGTGTGTGAGGAGAGCGTAACGGGGATTTGGTTTAGAGATTCCTGCCTTGGAGCGAGTTGTCATAGGATGCGTAGAGACCTCTGTAGTTAAGTCATTAGTCACTGCAGTTGTATCCTCTGTAATCAAGTCATCTGAATGTGTAGCACTTGAGGCAGGTGAATGGGAATTGTTGCCTATAGGAACATCGGAGCTTGCGGGACACTCAGGACTCCCTTCAACAGCCTCAAGTGGTGATCCAGGTGAATTTAGCTGTGAGCTATTGGGAGTATCTGAGACTGGAACTGGCGGTACCGATAAAGTTGATGTTACAGGATCATGATTAAGATCATCGGTGGCGTTGCAGACTGCAGGGATGATTGGAAGTTGCTTGAGCCATGCTGCTTACAAAGGCGTTGGTGAGGACTGTTGAAGAGAGCTGTATGTGTTGGCAAAAGGAAAGCATGTTTCATCGAAGATGACATGTCGACTGAGATAAACCCTTCCAGTAGGAGGATGAAGATAGCAGTACCCTTTATATTTTTCAGTATATCCAAGAAAGACGCAAGTCATAGATCTTGGATCAAACTTGGTTTTAGCATATGATCGAGGAGTGGGAAAACAAGCACAACCAAAGATTCGAAGAGCAGTATAGGTTGGTTTCTTGCTAAAGAGTGCTTCATAAGGCCTTATGTTACTCGTAAGAGCAGAGGTTGGAAGTAAATTGCAGAGAAAGTTAGATGTGAAGAATGCTTCCACCCAATAGCTTTGAGGAGTGGTACTTTGAAACAGCAAGGTAAGTGCCATCTCTGTTAATTGTTTGTGCTTTCTCTCTGCAATCCCATTTTGTTGAGGAGTATGGGGACAGGAGATAAAATGTTGGATACCTGAAGTTTGCAAATGAGTTAAAAAACTTTTACTCATGAATTCTCCACCACCATCTGATTGAAAAGTCTCTATTTTTGTTTGAAGCAAAATTTCAATAAGGAGCTGATACTTGATGAAGATGGAGCAAAAATCAGATTTTCTCTTTAATGGATAAAGCCAACAATATCTGGAGAAGTTGTCAATAAACAAAGCATAAAATCTGAATCTGAATCGTTGAATAGAAGAAACAGGGGAAGGACCCCAGAGATCACAGTGGATTCTCTCTAAAGGTCTTGTAGCAAGAAAAGTAGAAGAACTAAATGACAATCTTGAACTCTTCCCAAGCTGACATGACTCACACACCTTGCTGGTACTTTTATTAACTTGAATTGCCTTATTTTCAGAGAGGAGATTGAGAACTTGCTGATTTGGATGTCCTAATCTCTGATGCCATACTTCATCACTTTTTTTGACTTGTCTCGTTGAGTAGTACATCTGATATTTAGGATCATCCAGCTTGTATAAACCATTAGTTTCCCTTCCCTTTGTTAGAACCTTGCGTGTTGCTTTGTCCTTTATAATAACATCGTCAGAATCAAATGAAACTTTGCATGGATAGTCTTTAGTCAATTTTGATACTGACAGTAGGGACTTCGCTATTTCAGGACACACTAATACATCTTTAAGAGGAAGGTTACCTGATGTTGGAGGAAGATTAGCAGGGCCGACGTGAGTAATAGGGAGGAAGTTCCCATCACATGCCATGACCATATCTGACCCGTGATATGGTTGAGCTTGCTTCAGACGCTGAGTGGAACTGGTGATGCGGGCTGTTGCAGCAGAGTCAGGGTACCAACTGTTGTCTTTTGTAACATTAGTAATATGAAGTGCAGAGAAGGCTGCTGCATTGATTGCAGGTTGAGCAGGTTGTTGATATTCTTCATCGAATCGATACCAACACTCAAAGGCATTATGACCTCGTTTGCCATAGATATGACACACTGGTTTTTCATTCGTGTTGACAGGTGATCTGGCAGGAGGAGCGGGTGAGAATTGCTGATGAAAGCCATGACCACGAGTTGAGTAGGACCCTCGTCATCTGCCTCTGTTACCACAACTGCGGGGTTGGTAGTTTGAAGACCTTGAGGTGTTAAATGCGAGGTGTGGTGAAGCATCGGAGGAGACATAGTATCCTTGGAGCCTATCGTCGTAGCCAATGAGACAAGATATCACATTGTCATAGGTAGGTGCAGGTAATCGATCCATTGAATCTTCAATAACAGTAATGATAGGCTCATATTCACGGCCTAAACCTCTTAGAGCATCGAAGATCAGCGAAGATCTTCATCTTCTCACTAACCGGATCTCCTATTGAAGCTAGCTGATCACAAATTTCCTTGATTCCTCTAAGGTAGTTTGACATGCTCTTTTCTAGTTTATCAGCATTTTGCAGACGTCTTTGGAGTTCAAATAGCCTAGAGGATAATAAGCGGTTAAAGTGAGAGATTAAGGTTTCCCATACCTCTTGAGCGGTTGTAGATCCAATCACCAGTCGCAGAACATTTTCTGTCATGGAGCCAAGTAGCCATGCCTTGACAACTTGGTCAGATCTGGACCAGCTCTCAAAATCCGGATTAAGAATGTCTTCAACTCGGTCATTGATGTTGTTGCGGATGGGGATCTTCTCAGCAGGTGGTTTGACTGCACCATTGACGAAGCCAAGAAGAGATTGAGTGCGCAGAAAAGACTCAAACTGAGACTTCCAAATGATGTAATTTTGCTCAGTGAGTTTTATAGTGACACAGTTTGAAATGTGTAAAGAAGGGGAAGAGTAGGGTTCCATGGTTCCATCCATGGCTCTGATACCATAAAGAAAGTAACAGATATGTGAAAGATTGTTTGTTTGTTATTCAATCCTTGAAGTGTTATTATTACAGTGGTTAGACTCTTTATATAGAGGTTACATTGGTTTTAACCTAGCTTCTAGAGTCTTCTACTATGATGTTAACTGACACATGGCTTAAGCATCATAATCTCACAATTCAAGCGCTGCAAACCTGTTCTTTGTCGA
This sequence comes from Camelina sativa, assembly GCF_000633955.1. Classification (NCBI taxonomy): domain Eukaryota; kingdom Viridiplantae; phylum Streptophyta; class Magnoliopsida; order Brassicales; family Brassicaceae; genus Camelina; species Camelina sativa. The sequence goes on along the minus strand of NC_025698.1, from coordinate 29,784,415 downwards.
CATATCCGTACTGATTGCAGGGATTGCAGGTTGTGCATGAATTGCAGGTTGTTCTAATCCTCTCTTTTTGGCTTGTTCTGTATTTAACGTTGAGTAATTTTGGGGTTGAACTCTTGTTCTCTAATTTTCACATCTTTATTGGACTTCGCATGTATAGGGCCTTGTAACGAAACTATGTCGTTTTGATTGTTGTTGTTGATAGTTACCCCTATTTCGTCAATATTATCCTATGTATATGCTTTTATTGCTTTTTTTTTCTTTCATTCGCTAAAAGCTTATATTTTTTTATTACATCACAAATGATATAGATCGATTATATTGTTAGGAGGGTGTTAATTTATGGTCGGTTTGTGCCTATGATCTTGCAGCATACCGAACCAGTTTAGTTACCCTTTATACAAATCAAAAATTAATTCTTAACGGATATGAAAGCCATTTATTTCTCTTCATGAGAGTCTCTTGCTTTTGTCTATAAAAGAAAGATTGCAGAGAGACAAGGAAACTAACTTTGACAACAATTATGTCCATTGATACGAATGAGAAAAATTCTATATAGAGAAAAACGTTCTATAGAGAAAAAATTTCAGCATATCAACCGAAAGAGCATTTTAACGGTGGATTGTAGCTAATTGTTGTGCTGAGGATGATGTAAATTGTAAACAGCATAATCTCGATTACTCATTGGAATCATATATTGTATCTCTAAATTTTACAATTTCAAAGTTAAGGATGCATACCTACAATATTTCTTGGTACGTTGGTTTTTAATGAAAATATAACATCCCGCTCAACTATTTTGCTTTTTACAATTGGAGGATCGGGTTTCTACATAGAAATAGATATATTTATCATGTTACTCAATCGATCTATTCAGATATCTATAATGTCAGAATTAAAGATAATACTAGGTAACAACCCGCACTATGTGCGGTACAAAATAATTTTTACTGTAATTTTTATTAACAAAATCTATAATATTTATCAGTAATTAGAATTAAAATTCGATTGTGTAGTATATATATATATATATATATTTTAAAGTATATATATTTTTTGTATAATAAGTAAAATTTAACATGTGAGAATTATTGTAATATCAATCTTATATTATCATATCATATGAACAAAGAGTTCTTAAAATTCATTTTAAAGATTTTATGAAAATATAATTAAAGAATATAATCAAGTTAAAACAGAATATAAAAATTTAATTTTGGGTGTTAATTATATTTTTGGAAAACTGATGTAAATATTATTAAAAACTAATAACAAATAAAGAAAATAGTGTCTAGAGTTCTGTGAGTGCGACACGTCAGCATTTTGTGTGAGAATGCTTCTCTTTTAATATATAAGGGATGAGCTAACTCATTGTGAAACAAAAATGAAAGGAGTATTATAACACGATGTACTTAACATAATGTGTCATAGATCATCTATTTACTGCAAAAGTAAACCGTGTAAAAAAAATATACAAAGTAACATATAAGAAGAAAAATCAAATGATCAAGAAATCAATCATCTTCATATTAGATAATTAGTCATGGATGATGAGCAAGAAACCTAGATGGACGAACTCAAGATTTAAATCAGAGTAAGGAAGCAAGTAAAGTTTGTGGTAATGAACACTAGAAGGATAATTGATGCGCCTCTAGTGACAGGCGACCATAAAAAATAGTAGAGTAACTGATGCTTTTATCTATTAAAAAGTTTAAAGTACGATTGACTTCTAATTTTAAGTTCATAAATTCGAGAAAAAAAATTCGGAACAAAATTCTTTGTAAATGGTGGTTGTACTTCTTATATAGGTAATTTGACTATATATATTTTTAAAACATTATGTTTTTAACTAGAAAAGAAACCCCCAATTAACATTATAAAAAAATGGATAATACATTGTGGATGTTTGTATTTCTTCCCTAGAAATATTATTGTCAATTTAACAAATTAATACTTGTAAATTGTAATAGAGTGATTATCTCATAATATCTATACTATTAAAAGAAAAGCATTTTTAATAAAAAAAAACATAGGGTTAGAGATTATTACAATGAAATGTCACTCAAATAGGAATAAGGATATCTATAATCCTGAAGCCAAACATATATTAGATGAGTTACATTTAACCAAAAAATCGGAGCCAAACAGTACCTTATTCGGATCCTATATCCAAAAATAGTATTCCAAAAACAAGAATTACAAAAAATTAATTGATTAAATTTTATTTATTTATTTTATTAAAAACAGAAATAAATTTAATAGACTTTCTCAATTTAAAGAGTTTCCAAAAAGTGGTAGTGCAGATAACTAGATTTTATGAAACAAGAATTAGAAAAATATAAAGAGATCTCAATATTTGAAAATATTGTAATTATCATACAAAACCGTATTATTAGTGATTTGATTGATTATGATTAGGAAATCTAATTAAATACTATTGTGATTCTAACCAAAAAAACTAAATGGTAAAGATTTTATTACTTAATTAATTATGAAATATTTTAAATTATACTAACGAATATACTTTAAAATCTACCCTAATTGTAAGAAACAGTTAAATGATTTACTTGAATTAGATCTAATTTTTTGGATAATTTGAAATACTCCCGAAATTTTAGGAAAAATGAATTACTGATTCACTAAAATTACTGATTAAAAGATATTTAATCAAGATATGGTGTTAATTCAGCTTTTATTTTGCGTAAGCAATTGACGTAATATGCAATTAAGAATTTATTTGTTGAGATTTTGATCTTTCAAACCCTAATTATCTTTGAGCTATATATATATCTTCTTAAAATTACACACTGCATAAATCGTTTCATAAAAAATATTTTTATCGGCCAGGGAAAAAACGTTGCGGAACTTGGAATATGAGTGTTCAAAGGTTTTAGAAAAAATGGCTGATGATGATGAATATGTAACCAAGCTCCATCATTTTATTTGGGGTGAGTCTTATTTTTACTGTACTGTAGGTTCAGAAATTTGTTATTTTTGTATCTTTTAAGTAAGAAATTTTGTGTTTGCAGATAGTTGATGACATACGTAAAAAGTGACTTCGGCTATGCATATAGGTTTTGTACATGAGTTCTTTCGCCCATTTATACACATATTATATTGTCATCGTATATCCTATATATTTACAAGCATTATCTTTGTGTATAACATTTAACAATTTTGCATTCACTAAATTTTTTTAAATATATTTATTTTCGATTAAATTTGGCTTTTCATATAATTTATAAGTCGGAGTAAATGTGAAACGCTTTTCTGGCTTTGTTACTGAAAGAGAATGATTCCATTAAATTATATCTTATGTTTTTCCTCTCATATGCCTCACTATAATGATTTCTTTCAGATCTTTCTCTAGAGTGAATCATCCAGTGAATCCTAATTCATGGCGCAACAGTTGAATTATTTATTTGTTAAATTTTTTTGTTTGTCTAACAAAAAAAAGTGTGTTAATTAAAAACAAATCATTGGTTCGATTGTATGGTTCTGTTTGTTTCAAATGTTTGTGTTTTCTTATTTACATGAAAACATTTCTAATATATTTTATGCTTGAATAATCAGGTATATTGGATTGAAGCCACTCGAACAAATTAAACTGAGAATATTGTCTTAAGAGAAAATTTTCATAACATGTAAACTACTTTACCCCTTATGCAAAGCACCTCAGGTTTGTATTTTTAATTGAATTTAGTGATTTTATTTATAAGTTTAAAATACAATATCAATGGTGTTTACAAATCCGAGAATGATGTTTTCCATTTCAACTTTACAGATTACCATAAACACAAGGGATAAAGCAAAAAATATGGTTTCCAAGGCATTGGAGAACTCAAGAGATACTTTTAGTTTTAGATTTGTTCATTCTAAAATTTGAGGGCTATATATGTTGCTCTGGAATAGAGAGAAGATGATGGTGTCTCTTCTGGATGAAGAGAGAAGGTTACTTAGGTTGGGCTTAAGTCTGTGACTCTCATATCATTGTTTATGATTAAATTGATGGTGTTTAGTCTTTAGATATAGACGGTTTGTCCAAAAAAAAAAAGTCTTTAGATATAGACGAGAACAACATGTAATTGTATAGTAGATTTGTCCGTCCATACACACAACATATAGCATAAGGTGTAGACATGTATATCCCATAATGTAAATGTTTCATAATACAGGTTATAAAACTAATTAAAAATTGTAAATTCACATTATTTGCTTTATTTTCATTGAATTTGTGTGTTATTTAAATTTTATCAATCAAATAAAACAAAACAAAACTATGTTTACATATTTAAGAGTAGTTTTTTTATTTTAATTTTATGTATCACCAAAACATTTCTATAGACATTTCTATTTTTGAAGATAAAAAAAAATGTTGACAAACTATTCCTGATAAAATAGAAGATGATATGGGTTTGTGATGCAGCATTCTAGAAGCTTCTTAGCTTCTTCTTCTTCTCCACGTTTCATTTTATGTTTGTGTTATTCAATTTCCTTTTGCTATGTTAATTCCTTTTCTTTAAGATTCTCTTTAGGTTTAGCATTATTGAATCTAGGGCTAGCGACTTTGCCCCTCTCTTCTATTTAAGCATTGAGCTTTATCTTTGTACCGCAGCTATTGATTTCTAATAATATTGTGGAGAACTCTTCTCTTCAACAAGTCTTTAAACTCTTGCTTTTCTCTTTAGAGAAACCTAGAATTCTAAGCATATAAGTCTTGCTCATCAATCTCCTAGATTAGTTGAGATTTCTTGTATTTGTTTCTATACATACAAGTCTTGCTTAACAATCTCTTGATTAGTTAAGACTTCTTGTATCTCTCTTTACATCA
>NC_025698.1:29747033-29772549 GCF_000633955.1 Camelina sativa | reverse complement strand
TCTTGATTAGTTAAGACTTCTTGTATCTCTCTTTACATCAGTTGGTATCAGAGACAAAGATCCTAATCATGCCTCCTAAGAAAAGTCTTCAACAACAGCATGAAGAGCAACTCGAAGCGATGCGTGACATGTTTTCAGAATTTCAACGTGGTATGCATGATGTGCTGCGTGAGTCAGTGGAAACAGCAGTCCGAACTTTGATTCAAGTTCCGCGACGTCCTCCAAGGTTGCCACGACGTGAAGATTATTCAGAAGAAGAGGATGACGATGACGAAGTCGTTGATAACAACCCGTTTGCAGAGCTTGGTGAACAGCGACAATATCAAGGTGTTTTGATGGCACCAAGAGGTGGTGACAATTGTTGGGAATCAGGTTTTAAAGTTGAACTTCCTGAGTTTTCTGGTAGCTTACAACCAGATGAGCTCTTAGATTGGATCAGTTCAGTGGAAGAAATCTTGTCGTTCAAAAGGGTGCCCAACAGCATGTGTGTGGCGTTAGTTGCAACTCGTTTCAAGGGTCGAGCCTCGGCGTGGTGGCAGCAAGTGAAAGAACAGAGAGCTCGAGCAGGCAAAGAGAAAATAGCTACTTGGGAAAAATTGAAATGTCATCTGCGCAAAATATTTCTCCCTTACAACTATTCTCGTACGTTATACACTCGCTTCCAGAATTTACGTCAAGGCACAAACTCTGTGGATGAATACGCAGCAGATTTTTTTTCTCTGTTAGCTCGGAACACACTGACAGAAACAGAAGAGCAGGTTGTGTCTCGTTTTATTGGAGGATTAAAATTACAAATTCAGAATTCTCTGCTCCAATTTGATCCCGCGACGGTGTCGGAAGCTCACAACGTGCTTTGCTCATCGAACAGAATATTTGTGGTTCTACTAACGGGAATTCATCAAGTACACGACACGTTTGTGTCACTGACTCCTCTCAACCATTTAATCCATCTTCTGATGCTGGTGGCACTACTCGAATTAACGAAACCGGTGATGGTGTTGGCAGCTCGAGGTTCTCACGAACATCGAACCTTAAGTGCTTTGGATGTGGAGAACATGGACATCGACAAAATTGCCCCAAGTTGAGTCGTCGAGGCTTGTTTGTGGAAGAGGAAGCTGTGTATGATGAGTACGATGATGAGAAAGAACAGCTCGCTGAATAACGTGTCACCGGTGACACAGGCCAAGCATTGATTTTGCATCGATCTTGTCTCGCACCTCAGGTCGTAGATGAGTCGTGGTTGCGAACAAATATTTTTCAGAGTTCTTGTACGATTCGTGATAAAGTTTGTCGTTTCCTCATTGATTCTGGTTGTTGTGCAAACATAATCTCGGAAGAAGCTGTTTCTAAGCTGGCCTTGTTTACCATGTGGTGTGTTGTGACGTGATTCCCATGGATGCTTGTCACTTACTTCTGGGCAGACCTTGGCAATATGATCGACGTACAATACATGATGGTTTTCTCAACACATACTCGTTTTCATATGAAAACAAACGCATCACATTAATCCCAACTCGTGAGACGTCTGATCCGATGGTTTCAAAAACTGATTTGCTTACACCACAAACAACCGAGACGGCTCTGTTTTTATCTCGTTCCTACAACATGCTGCAGGCTGGAAAGCATTTGGTACCATACTTGGAGGAAGATTGCACTGAAAATTCGAGGTCTAATTTTTCTTCACCTCGGGCGACCTGATGCAGCATTCTAGAAGCTTCTTAGCTTCTTCTTCTTCTCCACGTTTCATTTTATGTTTGTGTTATTCTATTTCCTTTTGCTATGTTAATTCCTTTTCTTTAAGATTCTCTTTAGGTGTTTAGCATTATTGAATATAGGGCTAGCGACTTTGCCCCTCTCTTCTATTTAAGCATTGAGCTTTATCTTTGTACCGCAGCTATTGATTTCTAATAATATTGTGGAGAACTCTTCTCTTCAACAAGTCTTTAAACTCTTGCTTTTCTCTTTAGAGAAACCTAGAATTCTAAGCATATAAGTCTTGCTCATCAATCTCCTAGATTAGTTTAGATTTCTTGTTTTTGTTTCTATACATATAAGTCTTGCTTAACAATCTCTTGATTAGTTAAGACTTCTTGTATCTCTCTTTACATCAGTTTGCAATATATACAAAATCTCCATAGACTTATTTATTTTAAATATCATGACTAATTATAGTGGGTATAAGATAAGAACGTGTCATTAAAAAAAAAACATTATAATGTAAAAAAATTGGGTAAAGAGTTAAAGTATAAACTTTTTTGGTAGCTATATTCAGTTCTCAAAATCTCACTAATCTGATTATGCGTCAACTTCAGAACGGGTACATTTCTAATTTAAGATGATTATTTTAAAAATTTTGAGTAGATTTAAATATTTTATAGAGTATTCTGTCATAATATCTTACCCCATCTCTGAATATATATCTTACATATTAGAAAAAATTATTTATTGAAATGCCTGTTATCCACGGGGTTTACAAATTCAAGCAAGGCGAATGCATAGATTAATCATGTGGTTTCTTGGAGTGAGTTTTTTATGGGCAAAAAAATATTAAATTCGTTATCAGACAAACCTATCGAGATGGGTTTCACAAGCGCTTTGGTAACACTTTAGGTCATTCGATCAAAAACTTTAAATTTTTAGCGTTTATTTTCTAGTTTGATAGTTTATGGGTTTAATAATAATTAATATAATCGATCACTAATTCGGTTCTTATTTGATCCGGATCCACCATCACATCAATTCAAATTTTTTCGTGAACCCCTTATTATTTCAACCTAATATTCACAAAATGAATATAAACAACCGATCTTAGTTTCAATTATAAATGTTATACCCCTTAATTATATGTTACCTATGGAAAAGCAGTACTCTCAACTATGGCGTATGAAACTATTTTTACAATTTTTTATATATAGATTGATTTGTCATATATTACTTTCAAATATATTATTTCATTACATTTAACAAACTAACATTTTCAAAATAAAAACTATATACAAACATAATTTATATTTTTTTTGGCACGTACATAATATATTTCAAACTTTATAGCAAACTTAGTTTATGAAACCAGAATCAAAAAGTCAGAACAAAAGTCGTTATTTTATTTGTTAATCCAAGTAGGATGCAAAACCAATAAAAAATGAACAAAGTGGACAAAAGAGAAATAAGTACAACACTTGCTCATTAGTGGCCACAGTTTATCAACTGAACACTGGGAATGTGTTGGACTTTGTAGTAATCTTCCCCACCTATTACCAATTTCTCAGTCCACTCCCTCTTCATTCTTTCTATTTTCAGTTCCTTCAAGCAACTTATGAATTTGAGCCCATCCGGGAGTTGCTTCAACTTTTTGCAATTGTCTATAGTCAAAGTACGAAGACATGGCATCGACCCTTCTTCCTCTACTCTCCACTCTACCAACTCTTTTTTATACGACATTTTGAGAGCTAGTAGTTGAGGAAATCCGCTTTTCGAGCAGACCATTACCTTTCCCACGAATGCACCAGATGAAAGATAAACAGATTTCAAGTGAAGCAACTTTTCTAGAATCGGCATTGGATCTTCCTCCATGCGGCATCCGATTAGCCATATGTGCGCAAGAAGGGGAGGGAACCGGTATTGATCCGGAAACCTTGGCATATGCATGGACAAAGTTAAATCCTTTAGATGAATAAAATCTAGAACGAGTTCTCCGCCCCCATGTTCAGCCACACTGATCTTTTGGAAATCATAAAAACTAAGCGTTTCGAGATTTCTCAATTCACCAAGAGATGATAACAGAGTTTCAAAAGTACACCCGCCACTGAAAATCACATTGAAAACCGTGAGCTTTGTCATGCGGAGGAGGTCCGTCACGCTACTGTGTTTCGTAGAAAAATTCGTTAAGGACTCCAAGTTAACTAGATCACTCAGTTCCAACTTGGTTTTAGCAGGCATTGAACGAGGTAAGCGAAGGTACCTTAGTTCTTGCATCTCTTTCAAAACATTTGGCACATGAACTAGTAACCGATCAACAACACCTAAGTTCAAACAGAGAAGAAGCTTTAGATTCCGTAGAGAAGAAGGTAGATGAGATACCCCAGCCTCGTATAAACTCAAGAATCTCAAGTGAATCAGCTCTCCGATGCTTGATGGTAACTTCCCTCCTTCAAACTGTACGTAAGAAAGATCTAACACTCTTAACAATGGTAAACATCTGAGACCTGAAAGCTTCCACAAGTTTTCGTCGGCTCCAAAAACCAAAACAGATCTAGCTTTTTTGTTGCCTTTATGTCCTAGCATATGAAGTGCATCACCACTATGTAGAACAAGTCTGCGAGAGCTACAAGGAGACTGAGCATTGATGGTAGTAACAGTAGCTATAGGGACTTTGACAACTTGAAGAAAGTTTTCTTCTTTGGCTTTAGATAAACAAACTTCTCTCATCATGTCATGCATTTGACAATACTCTATTCTGGAACTCAAATAGCTTTCTTCAACAACAACCATATTTCTCCTCACTAGCTCATCTAGGTAGCTTTCTCCACTATCTTGAATGGTTGATCCATCGTAAATTGACACTATTATTCCTTCTGCAACCCAGTAGTTGAACAATGTCTTAACTTCTATCTTGTAATCTTCAGGGAAATGAGCCAAGTAAAGGAAGCAATGCTTTAACTGCATAGACAAATCTTCATAACTCAAAGACAATACTCGGTAAACCGAATTGGGATTGTCTTCATTTAAAACAGATTTTCCTACTATCTGAGTTCCAATATTGCTATATACTCTTTTCCACTCGAGGAGTGTCTGTTTCTTAGCTAACAACCCTCCCAACAATTTTACGGCTAACGGCAGTCCTCCACAATATGTGACCATTTCCTTTCCCATGGCTTCATCAAGCCTGAATCCTGAAAACCAAGACAATATAATATATCTTACACTTCTCAGTCTTAAAGGATTCATAAGAGAAAAATGAATTTTACAAAGATTCTTGGTCCTTGTTTTATATAAAATGAAAGTACTATACCAGTTTCGCTTCTCCTAGGGACACAATTCTCTCAAATAGCTTCCAACTTTCTTCGGGAGTAAGGATTCTTGGTCTAAAGGCAAAACATGTTGGATCCACATGTAAACCAACACCTTCATTGCGGGAAGTAAGTAACAACTTCCAACCTGCAAAATACTTATCGTTTCATGATAGCGAATAAAAGGCATCTATGACCAATGTGTTACCAACCTTATTGGTGCTTAATGTATGTACGATTAGAGCTCACCTCTTCTATGGGGAAACACAGCTTTTATGCGGTCCCAATCTTCTTCTTTCCATACATCATCGAGGACAAGCAGATATCTACCGGTTTCCAACAATTCAAAGAGTTTACCTTGGAGTGTATATTCGTCCATCTGTATAACGTCCTCATCATATGGTCTAAGATCTTGCAGCATCCTCTGCCAAACATTCTTACGCGTAAACTGTTGCGAAACACAAACCCATGAGAATCCATCAAAATGGCGGCGGACAATGTCATGATGAAAAACTTGTCTAGCGAGTGTGGTTTTACCAATACCGCCCATACCAGAAACAGAAACCACTTGAATGCTATCATCCTCCACCAAATGATCAACTAATTCTTCAACACTCTGATCCAACCCCACAAGATCACTTTCAGATTTGTTAGAAAAAGTTTGTCGGATCTCCCTTTGTCTTTCTTGCAGAGACAGAGACAATGAACAGCCACCACTATCGATAATATGTTGTATCCCTAAACTCTTCATTCCAGCAATCACCTCAGAGATCCTCTTAGTTATACCTTCGATATCAGAAGCAAAGTTCCGGCGATCTACTAAAACACAAGCAAGTCTTCTCGCATGCTTCTTGATCCCTTTATCTTTTCCTCTAAGTTCTTTCAGAAGAAAGGATTCGATTATATCATCAGCATCATAAACAATGTCCTTGACATCTTCCAAGAAGTTTCTCACCCTTTCACTTTCATTTTTCTTATCATCTGCATCTTTCAGCAACGACTGTAACCTTCCCAGCTGACGCTTTAGACCATCAAATTGCTCATCTATACCATTCAATCGTGCAGATTCTCGAGTCAGAAGCTCCCAAAGCTTCTCAACTCCAAATGATACAACTGCCTCAGCCATACTACAACAAAGTACAAAAGACGGATCAAAGCAAAACAAGCAGACAGTAAATATATAAACGAAACTAAGACAACAAGTAGATTGAAAGAAGAGAGATCAATTTTTCAAAGTCAAAGTCAACCTTATCCAGCTACCAATCCATTGGATGAGGGTAGTCCACAGTAATCAGTTATGACAAATGATTTTGCAACATGTGATGCTTCATTCTCATCAAGTAGAAGATATTTTGTTAAAAATTATTCTTTCACTCAGAATCATTACAATAAAGCTCCTTTGAGGTCCCCATTACTTCCTCCAATTAGTAATTATAAAGACTTAATTGAATTTTCATAGTATTTAGAGTAATGGAGCTAATGAGTATTTAGTTAAAGTCAAGGTAAGTCATTTACCTTGAATCAAAACCACATGAAGCAAAATTGCCATTCTGACTTGTGGAGTCTTGTGGAACTTTCAACTTGGTGTTGTTCCCATGAGTCCTGCAGGCTGCAAGCAGTGACATAATCACAACTTACCAATTAAGTTATACTTCAAATGCTATTCGAACCTGAATACTTTGAATATCAAAGATACATTGGAACCAAAACTTAAAACAAAAATCGTACAAACTGATTTGTAGTCAATTTGAGGTTACATTGGTTTCTGTTTTTCCAAAGCCACAAAGCAGAACTAAACCCGAATTAAACTACCAAATTGGCAATACTGTAAACCACATCGGTTCAAACAAGCATTCCATGCAGAGAGCTATATATTAGCTGATTCTACAACTTCTCTAAGCTAATGTATTGGAAGAGTTTCTATTCACCTTCCAATGCTCGAACTCCACGGAGCTTAACAAGAAGGAGCTTGCGTTTTTATGACCACCACCTCCGAATCTCTGAGAAACCGGAGTTGTGTCTTCTTCAGCAACACTCCTCAAACTAATTTTCAGTTTCTTCTCATCTCCAAGCTCAGCAACTCTGTAAACAACAGCTCCAATACCTCGAAACTTCAGATTCTTGCTCTTCTCAGCCAATTGATTCCCTAATTCGCTTCTAAGCTCAGCAATCTCATCATCTGCATTCACAGCTAAACACCGTCCAAACTCTTCATCACAACCTCCTCCAAGAACAATCTCATAAGACTGCTCCAACGCCTCGTGAATCAGTTTACGTTTCTTAGACAAACTCTGTTTTCCTCTGTTAATCACAGTTTCATGATCCAACGAGAGTAGCTGCTGAAACAATGACTGGTTCACATTGAAGTCGTACTCGATCTTCAAGTCCAAGATCCCACTGTTGAATGCTTTGCTCTCTGGTAACTCCCACTTCCATATATCAGCGTCTTCTATATACTCGAAGACACGTCTCATCCTCTTGAAATCATTCATCTCCTTGCATTCATCAGTCAGCTTCTGAGTAAAATAGTCGAACGCAATGGTGGCACCGCTTCTCTTAATATCCAAAACACTAGTAACGTTCTTGCAAGTGGAAGAGACGTCATCACCTAAGCTCTCTATAGCGGTTTTATGGTGATCGAGGATCACGACATTGTCGACTTGAGGAGAGAGCTGTTGAACGAAACCAGGAGGTCCAGTGAAATCGAGGAGATAGAGATGACTTATTTCTTCAAGTGGAAGTTGGCTGATTGTGATTGGAGAGTAGACTGTGTTGGGGAAGAACAGTGAAGGGATTGAGTTTGCTGAGAAGTAGAGATGTGCGGCTAAAGCTGCGAAAACACCGTCGTGGCAAGGGTAATGGTAGAGAACAGCCATCTTCTTCACTCCAAGATTCATTCCTGAAAAAACCAAAAGATCAAATTTTGTTAATACACAGAGCTCACATAAGCAATTTATCAATCAAACAGTTACAAAAGAAAGAAAAAGAACCAAAACTTACAGAGTGCGTGAATCGGAATTGATGAACTTTTTTGGATTAGTGGAAGAATAAAACAAATGTAAAGACCTTTGAAACTAAATAAAAGAACAACAACCTCGTCGGATAACTCTAGGGTTCTCTCAACTGTAAATGACGAACTGTAAATGACGAAAATACCCTTAATTATATAATGTGGAAGTGAAAATATATTATACAGTAAATAAACCTTATAAAAATTAATAATGTTGGAACTCGGTACATTTTATTAATTTATAACGAATAATTATTATTTTATATTCTCTCTGTTATTCTGATTTTTTTGTTTCAAATAAGTGTCATTTTAAATTTTCAATGTAAAATTAAGCATAAATTTCCAACTTTAACCTCATATTCATTGAAGAATATTAAAAATCAATTTCAATTTTAAGGGTATAAGAGATATTTTAATATGTTTTCTTAATTTGTGTGCAAAGTGTCAAAATGACATCTACTATGAAACAGAGGGAGTAATGTAAATTAATAATTACAAATGTTCTTGACAAGAAATTGTATTACACATAATATACATGAATTTAAATTTATTAATAATAATATCAATAGTTGTGTTTTAATAGCCTATCAAAGTATCAAAATAAAAATGTTACATATCAAGAAATTAAATTTTTAAAAAAAAAATTGTTATTTTTATGACATGTTATAGAGTATTTATATCATTATAGTTTGAAAATATCACATAACAATTGTTTTATAGATATGAGTTTTAGGTGACAAAAAAATGAGCTTTAGGAGAAAATTCAAAAATTTAAAGTATACATTATTATTATATATATGTAAATTTATCGTAATTATTTAATTTATAATATTATTGGAGCCATATTTTACATGGGAATATGAGAATTTCAAAAAAAATATTATCTTATTATCTTATTAATTTTTACCTTGACCCTACTTAGGACCAACAAAATTTATTAATTTATAGAGATTTTAGTGTATAATTTATTTTCTTTCATTGTTTGTTTTATCATAAGATTAAATTTACATTTGTGTTAGAAATTCGATAGCTGATAGAGTATTAATTTTTTTCATTGTTTATTTTCTTTTATTTTCATTTTTTAGGAACATTAGTCTATCATTTTACAAAAATAAACATTTTGTTACAAACTTAGAGTGTAATATAATTTGTTTTCATATATTTGATTAGAGACTTGATCAACCTGAAGCATTCATTATCGGAGCTCCTAAGCACAATTTTCTCATATGTCTTGTAGAGGATTTTTCTTGAAACAATTTCTGCCTGTTAAAAAAAAAGGTTATGTTAATTTCTTCTAATTAACATTACTTATCTAGTGTTTCCATCATCAGGTTATGTTAATTTAAACGTAAATATTTTTATGTATGGAGGCTTTAACACAATGTCATGTAATCGTAAACCACAAACATATCCTTAATTATATTATGTTGGAAAGTGCTAATGTATATATATGTTTTTTTTTCATTGTTTGTTTTAACATAAGTTTAATTTTACATTTGTGTTAGAAATTTGATACTTGATAGTGGATTAATTTTTTCATAGTTTATTTTATTTTATTTTCATTGTTTAGTAACTTTAGTCTATCATTTCACAAATATTAATATTTTGTTAGAGACTTAGAGTATAATATAATTTGTTTTCATATATGTATTCACTGTTTATTAAATTAATAATTAACATAGGATTTATATATTCTGTTTATGTTAATTTAAATGTAGATCTTTTCTTGTATGGAGGCTTTAAGACAATATTAATTTAACAGTAAATGTTTTTTTATGGTGGTTTTAAGACAATAGCTACTCACAAAAGATTTCACTCAATCTAAACTTTAAAACAGCTGCTGGAAGATGGAATAATGGTTTTCACTTAAATGATAAGAGATATCTAATTTTTTAAAAATTTAAGCTGCTACCTTTATAAACATTTAATCATTTTCAGTAGTTTCTCGAAAGTATTGAACATAATTCCAAATTAAAAATTTGTATGTATAGAAACAAAAAAAAACACAATAGACTAATTTTTTTGAATCTTTGAATTTACTTTACACTAAGAAATACTCTACTAAAATGCATATGTATATATACCACTTTTTCACTGTTCATTTTAAACACTTTCCAACAGATATTAACCACAAAGATATATGGAGAAAAATATTAACCAAGGATTTCCAGTAAATTACATAAATTTTCAAATAATATTTATAAACTACCCAGTTTTCAAACTCAACCAACTATATAAGATTATTAAATCATCCAACTATATTAGTTCAAAAACACCTAGCCAAGATATCAATTGGTTGTCAAAACTAAAATTGAACTGAAACTACTATTAAACCAAAAATACAGCTTAGCCAACTAAATGTTCAAACTCTGGAAAACAACATTAATTCAGGAAATAAAAATGTAAATCTTAAACAAAGAATTGATAAAAATACATCATGATTACAAATGTACCAAAAGAGTACCCAAAACTTAAAAGTATATTTTACTAGTAATACCAAATTACAATTTACAAAATAATTTTAAAAATTAATTTATAAACAAAAATTATACAAGCCGTTTTTAAAATATGAAAAGTTTAAAATATTTAAAAAAACAGTCTGGCATGATAGATTCTAGAAAACAATGATACTAGAAAATAATGACTTCTTCTTCATTTGTAAAATCATTTGGACACTTCTAGATTGCAAATTTGATTATTATCAACTTAATTCACATATATAAAATTTGATATACAAAATAATATTATATAAAATATTTTGGTCTTTAGAACCTATCACATAATTATAACTACATTAAACTTTAAATAAGAATATTGTCTCACGCATAATATAAGTTTTTAAATAATTTTAAATAACATTTAATCAAACTTTATTTAAGTAAACAAACACAAAAAATACAACATATTTATTTTTTTAATAATTGTTGTTAAAAAATTGTTCTGCTGTACCGTGGATTAAAATTTATTATATTAAAAGATGCTATTAATTGAAATCAAATAGAGTGAGAACAACATAGACTATCGTTTATTGTGAAATGATTTCTGAAGAGTAGACAACCAGAAGATTTATGGACCAGTTTCAGGCAATTGGATTCCTAGAGTCATGGATGAATTAAGAACAGCTTAAGGAAACTGTTTCAACAATTCAATTTAACATTATTCTATATGAATCAAATGTCTCTTATAAATAAGATTAAGTCAAACAGAGTCGAATGGTAGACAAAAAGAGAATTAAATCGTTAAATCATCATAACAAATCATTCAGCAGAGCTGCGGTCATCACCATCTTCAACGACATCGCAGTCACTGCTGCCGCCTCTCCATCACCAATATTACCACGGCTGTCCCACGCCGCCACGAAACACCACCACGACGGCTGCCCTAAAAAAAGTAGTTGGTAACTTGTATTACATTTTATCTTTTAAAATCAACCGAAGGAAAATCATACCTCAATAACAGAGCTTGGTTCAGCGGTGGGATCATTCCTCTGCACCACCACTTTACAGGCTATGGACAAGAGGTAAGAGCTTCAATTAGGAGCAGATAGCACATTCTTCCGCTATCTACATTGAAGAGAGCCCATGTGGGGAATGATTTACCTGTTTACAAGATTTGGCAATTCTTTTTTTTCCTTGTCCTGTATCACCAGAGCAAGGTTCACAGCAACATTAACATGTATGACAAGAGTGACCTAGCACTGCGGCATTGCTGACAAAGGACCATCTTCCGTTATTTTATTCAATAACAAATTAATCGAACCCGATTTCGCAGGTACTTTGAACATTGTAGGTATCATAACCGACCATAGATTTGCATCCTCAGCAGCATTCCCTTTATGCAAGCTACTTATAACTTTACTGAGAATCTCCAACTTTCCAATCTCACAAAGCTTTTGCAGAAACCTTTCTAGCCTATCCCTGCGAGGCTTGTAACCTTTGAAAAGCATTTCGTCCAAGATAACAGCTGCTTCTTCGAACTGTAAACCCTCGCAAAGACCATCAAAAACTATTCTATAAGATAAGGTATCAGGGCTACAACCTCTTCTGGGCATATCTTCAAACAAGTAAGTTGCTTCCTCCCATTTTCGGATTCTAAACAAGACACCGAGTATCATGTTATAGCTTATAACATCAAGTTTCAAGCCTTTTCCTACCATATCATCCAAAACACGATAAGCTGATTCATAATCGTTCTCAACACAGAACCCGTTAATGAGTACATTGTAAGTCACTGTGTCGGGTTTGCATCCTTTCTCACTCATTTCATCCAAGATCCTCGACACCTCACTCGACCTGCCAGCTTTTATAAGCGAGCTAATCAAGGTAGAGTAAATAGCTGAGTCTACTTTAACCTTTCCTTCGTACGCCTCATCCTTAAGCTTAAACGCAAAACTCAATTCACCAATTCGACAAACCGCTTTGATCAACGACGCATAAATGTGAACCGTGGGACGTACTCCATACACTTTCAACATATCTTGCTTCATCTTCAACGCTTCCTTCACCCTCGAATTCTTGCAAAACCCATGAATCATCGTCCCAAAGGTTACCCCAGTGGGCTTCACCTTTCTCTTGACCATTTCATCGAACAGCTTCAAGGCATCATCCAAACACCCGCTCTGAGAACATCCATTGATCAGTATATTGTAAGTACAAGCGTCTGGCTTACCAAACTCACCAACACCCGAAAGAAGATCCCTCATTTTTTCAAACTCTCCGCACTTCAAAAGCGCATTCAACAGAGAGTTCACTGATTTCACACTACGTTGGCAACGGTATTGAGGCATTTCGTCGAACACGTGGAGCGCACGACTGGGCAACCTTCCACGGCCGAAGAAATTAATCACGTTGCAGAATAGAATCTCCGTGGGAACGATCCGAGTATCGGCTTTGAGCTGTAGAAGCACCTGATCAAGCTCTTCAAACATCTTGGAGCCACCAAGTTTCGTGATTATGAGATCGTAGCAAAGAAGCGAGTATCTGAAGGGTCTTTTCGGGTTCGTTGATTCAGGATCAGGGTTTCGAAAAAGCTTAACTGCGGCGGAAGGATCATTCTCACGGCGGAGGAGAGACGCGAGCCTAAAGGAAGAAGAGACAGATTTCACGGCGGTCATGGTTTAATCATCGTATCCGGTTTAATCAGTGTGCTGTGTATAAAATAACTAGATGAGGATCCGGATGAGATGCACGTTTAAAATTTTATAAATTATATTAAAATTTGTTGTAAGTTATTTATATATTTTTATTTTTATTATAATATATTAATTTATATCTATTTACAAATTTTTATGTATGTTACTATTAAATTTTTTTTTATATCTAAGTATATTTTATGTTACAAATATATTTACATACCTAGAAAATGTCTGTATGAACACATTAACCCAACTATTTTACTTTCCCTTCTGCATAGTTTTTTAATTATTAAAATTGTTACCTCAAAAAACATTTCTAATAAAAAATATCTTACATAATTACTAACCAATATATCATCACAATAGTGTATGACCATCATGGAGAAAACCTTGGTTCCATCCTCATCTCTTAGACCATTTCCAATGGTTTTCCTTATTTTTTTCCTCTATAATAAAGATACTCTATTTATAGAGGAATCCTTTGTAGGAAAAAAATAGAGTTCCTCTATAAATAGAGGAAAAAATAGCAATCTCTATTTTAGATGTGAAAATAGATGTGGGTTGGAGTAAAACTCACCTATATTATAGAAGATCTCTATTATAGAGGAAAAAATAGAGGACCATTGCAGATGCTCTTATGGAGAGAACTTTGCGTCCAATCTCCTCCACCATGGAGAGAACTTTGGCTCTGCCTTCCTCACTTGTAGAGATAACCTTACGTCAAACCTCCTCTACCTTCCTCCCTAGGGGAGATAACCTTATGTCTAACCTTCTACACTGTAGAGAGAACCTCGGTTGTGCCCTCCTTCTGTGTGGAGAGAACATGTTCACGTCTTTTTGCTATCTCAAAATGACTTGCTCCGACAACTAATGAAAGTAAAAACCTTTTTTCTAACATCACAAATTTTTTTTGATAATAACTAATTTTAAATTTCACAATGTATTCCTAGAAGTGTTTTTGACACACCATGATGTAGCCTTTGTCTCTGTAACGCCTCAACCGCCACCTTGCTTAGTGAGCCCATGTGCACTATCAGTCCATGGGCTCACCTTCCTAAGTGGGCCCTACATCTATTCCCGGCTCGTGGACCCACCCATATTCGATTGCCGGTTTGTTACGCCTGAGAGGCTTTAAAATCTTGCACAGTTCCGACAATCACTTCCAGAAAGGTCACCCATCATGAAATTATCTTAGGATCCTTGACCAAAAAAATAAGTGCATTTTGGTGACATATGTAGCCAAAATCAATTCTATTAAACCTTTCTGCAAACCAGAGTGTCACAGTCTTTGAGCTCCTATTGATCTATCAACAACGATTTATGTTTTTCCAATCTATCTATCTATGTTTGTTGTAAACTTGTGTTTGATTAGCTTATTTTATCCATCCATTAGATTGATGAGCTTTTACTCGTTATCTCCCTTTGGGATTGAATGAATAATGGTAACAATTATGTTTGCAAAACAAAGAAGAGTTTATGACCAACCAATCAAGGTTGAGTAATTAGAAGAAAATTAATTTGATATAATTAAAGAAACAATAGAAAATTATAAGCACTCTAATATATGAATCCCAAATAATTCAAAGATGAAAACACAAATTAAATAAATTAATCTAAAAATACTACAATAAATTTTAAAATACAATATTAAGAAAAGTAGATGCATATATTAATTTTTTTTTGGGTGAGCATATTAATCTTACCTATTCCCAACTGAAAAAGAGAAAGTAGAAGAAAATTTTGGTTTTAAAAAATAAAAAAAAATTACTTTTCCATTAAAAAAACTCCCAATTAAACAAAGTTGAAATCAATGTTTTTGAATAACTTCAAATTAAAAGTAATTAAATAATATTATAATTTCAAATTTTATGAAATATATATATATATATATATATATAATCTTCTTATAATTATATAAAGAATTTTTTTATAAATTCTGTAATTTTTGATAATTATCTTTTTACATTATTAATATGTTTTTTAAACAAAATATTTTATTTTTGGTGTAATCAAATTCTTCCTACTAAATATTCATTTTTACACATGTCAAAATCTGATATTGATAACTTGACACATATCTTATTAATGACTAACTTTCAAAACCCAACTTAATATAATAGGTTTGTTTTTTTATGATTGATTTTAACCTTTACGACGTGGCCCAATCAAAAAGATCTGTCACCTATTCTACACAACAGCGGTGTCAGTTTAACCAAAAATATCACTCTGTCTGTCCGTCTTCTAGATTTCGCACGTCCGTATTAATTTTTGTTTAATTTTAAGTTTTTTTCTCATCAGATTTTCCCAAAAAAAGAAACACACATCTCATCCTTTCTCTCTCTTCTTTCTCTCTCCTCTCTATTTCCAGATCGAAAACTTCTCTCTCTCTCTTTCTCTCTCTCTTTCTCTCTCTTCTTCTTCTTTTTTTACAGATGCCTTTGTCACGGTCCCTCCTCTCGCGGAGGATCTCGAACTCGTTTAGGTATAATCAGGGAGAGACGACGGCACCGGGACCCGATTCGATTCCGCTTCCGTCGGCGTCGAACATGGCCGCTGGATCGTCGTCTTGGTCGGCGATGCTCCCTGAGTTGTTAGGCGAGATCATTCGTCGCGTGGAGGAGAGTGAGGACCGGTGGCCACAACGCCGTGATGTAGTGACTTGCGCCTGCGTTTCTAAGAAATGGAGAGAGATCACTCAGGAATTCGCTAGATCGCCTCTCAACTCCGGCAAAATCACTTTCCCTTCTTGCCTTAAATTGGTAACGGCCTTCTTTTTGAAAATTTGTGAATTGAAGTTTTTGGTTTGGTGAAAACCTTCACAAATTTGGGGTTTTTCGATTTCTCTGATCGTTTTTAGGAATCGATTCTGTTAGAGGCACTGCTTTGTTTATAAAATTTGGTGCGAGTTACGACTTCATGATGTGGTTATGTTTTTTTTTACAATTGGAGTCTTTGTTGTTTTTGCTCTATGCATTAAAAAAAGTTGCTATTTTTGGTTATGGGTTTGCTTTTTTCGTTTGAGAAATTGAAAGATTGGGATGAGAATTGAGATTTTTTTAGTGTTTCCTTTGTTATGCAGCCAGGTCCACGAGAGTTTTCGAATCAGTGCTTGATAAAGAGGAACAAGAAGACATCAACTTTTTACTTGTATCTTGCTCTTACTCCATGTAAGTTAATTTCCAAAACAAAATATCACTTTTCCTTGGTTTCCTTGATTGGGTCAAATATTTGAAAATTTTATATATGGCAATGAAAAGTCTTGGTTGGTTTTTTAAGTGTGAAAACGATTGGAATTAGTGAATTCCTAGGCGTACAATGTAAGTTGTCTTAGTCTTTCGCCTTAATATGTAATGCCTTGAGTGGTCGGGGCATTGAAAGAACTTACCAACCAATTCCCATAAATAAGTATTGACTTTTTTGTTGACCTCCGTGGGTGATGATGAAGAATAGTCCCCGCTTCAGTCTATTATAGGTGTTGTTGACCAGTGGAGTAATTTGCAAGGTTTTGATAAGTAATCTTTTTATCAGTTCTTCACTGAATAATATTCTGAGTTACATCAATGGTCTGGTTAGATTAAATAATTTACAAGTGGGGTTAACTAAGAGCAGATTGCTTTTTGTTGTTTTGGAACAAGTTCAAGTAATTTTCGATTATACTTCATTTAGTTATCCGTCAGGATTCTTTCTTGGCTTCAAAATGTTACTTATTATACTACGGCTAGTTTATCCTTTAGACTCTGCATTTATTAATTTCCTTTAGTATCTTCTGTTTACCAGCATTCACTGATAAAGGAAAGTTTCTTCTGGCGGCACGGAGGTTCAGGACCGGTGCTTATACTGAGTACATCATATCACTTGATGCTGATGATTTCTCTCAAGGAAGTAATGCCTACGTTGGAAAATTAAGGTATCATCAATGTGTGCAACGTTGAATATCCTTGGCGGTCATTTAATTTGTAAAGCAAGACTGCCTTCTCCCTTCTCAGAAATTATTAATTTGTTTTTGCCACTCTTGGAACTAAAATCTTGAGTCTCTTTACGGTGTTTTTTGCTTAGAATATGAGTGGCCTGAAATCTAAGGTTCATGTTTATTTTTTTGGAAACTTTTGCAGATCAGATTTTCTTGGGACCAACTTTACAGTATACGATAGCCAACCGCCACATAACGGAGCGAAGCCTTCAAACGGCAAAGCCAGTCGCAGATTTGCATCGAAGCAGATAAGCCCTCAAGTTCCAGCAGGCAACTTTGAAGTCGGTCATGTTTCTTATAAATTCAACCTCTTGAAATCAAGAGGTCCAAGAAGAATGGTAAGCACACTCCGATGCCCATCCTCCTCATCCTCTTCGTCATCATCCGCTGGACTCTGTTTCGACCAGAATCCATGTGATGTAACCAAAATAATGAAAAAACCCAACAAGGATGGTTCCAGCTTCACAATACTAAAGAACAAAGCTCCGAGATGGCACGAGCACTTGCAATGCTGGTGTCTCAATTTCCATGGACGAGTAACTGTTGCGTCTGTCAAGAACTTTCAGTTGGTTGCGACCGTGGACCAAAGTCAACCGAGCGGTAAAGGCGATGAAGAAACAGTTCTTCTACAGTTTGGCAAAGTGGGAGATGACACTTTCACAATGGATTATAGGCAGCCTCTTTCTGCATTTCAGGCTTTTGCTATCTGTCTCACAAGTTTCGGCACTAAACTTGCCTGCGAGTGAAACCCCCAGCAAAAAAGGCAACACAAAAATAAAGAAATATATATTAAAGAAAAAAAAAGCGAACGTCTCTGCAAAAAGTGTAATGTTTTGTATTTACCAAAAAAAAAAGTGTAATGTTTTGTTGTAATCATGTGTAAGTGTAAACGCAAGGTATTGTGGAAGGAGAAGAAGCACGTAATTATTACTATGTAAGCACCAAACTGTAACTTGAAAACCCAAAATCAAAAATGTATCTCTTAAATATTATTCTTACAACTAACAACGAAACGAATAATACTACTGCTGCCTTTGAATCAAGTGTCCTTGGTCTTTTTGTTTTAATTTACCAGATACTCCTATAAAGTAATTTGGAACTTGACTTAACCGGGTCTTCCCGCACTCTTTTGCTGATAATTTCTTTGTGGGTAGGAGTAGTTTTCTAATTAATTTTTTGGTTGAAAACAAAAACGGATAATTTGGAACTTTACGGTAGACAAGTCACGTAATGTTTCGTTTGGAACTTTAGCCGGTTAAATCGTCTCGTGTTTTTGACTACTTAATCTGTGCAAGGATTTCAATTCATGTAAGTTTGGAAATCGAGATTCTTGTCACTTTTTCCGGTAAATGACAATTGGATGCCTTTTGGTCAACTAATTGAGTTCATACAACTATCAGTTGGCTATTTCCAAGCAAAAATAATGATTTTTTTTTGTTTTGTTAAGATTACTGATTTTCATGAATAAAAATTGAATAATTATAATATTTATATTTTTGCAAACAATATTTTATATAAAAATCATAATTTTACAAAATATATAATCTTTATAAACTTATATAATTGATTAACTATCAGGACCTCGGATTATATAATCCAGGTCGTCGTCTTATTCCTTCGTCATAGTTTTCTACATTGCTCATCATCCCTAACTGCAGTCTTGAGGGATTCCTCCGATAGGATCAAAGTTTCTACATTTCGACAAATCAGCGGAGTTGACTCCAACGAATAAGATGATTGTTATGAGGAGCGTCAAGAGGAAACATACTGCAAATCCTTTCGATGTAGCCATCTTAAATATAGTTTTATTAACAAAAAATACTGCAAATCCTTTTTAAATTTTCTCTTTTCCGTTATGTTCTTTAATTTTGTTTACAACTGGATATCTTGTTTATATATGCAATAAGCTTACTATAAATGGTGTGAAAATACAATACTTTCGTATGGTCAGCCTGGTCTTAAGGATAAGTAAGGGTTGCTCTTTGTTTTCCAAATTTATCGTTTAGTAGGGATTTAAATATACAATGTACAATTCATATTAATCCTTCATTTCTTTCAATTAGCTCCGTCGCAAGATTTTATACATATCAATATAGATATTTTCACAGCTAACCACCAATATTTTTTCAAAAACTCCATCGCCACACTGTTATGATAATCACGTGAAGACTCATTAGAAAAAAAATGAAGGATCTAGAAAAGGTTAGGACGTTAAATCCAAGGAAAACAATAGTCTTTGAATTTTGTTTTAAATGATTTTTAGTTAAAAGTATATACAGTATTTGTGCTCAAAAGCTTTCAACGGCATTAACCATGATACTCTCAAGTAACTCTTCNACATCAGAAAAAAAAAAAAAAAAAAAAAAAAAAAAAAAAAAAACACTCTTCCGTATATACATCTTTTAGTTGAATCGGATATATGTCATAAGGATTAAGGCACCACCACCACGTACCATGCAATATTGCTTCCGTGAAGCATCCCACTTATAAAAGTGTTTTAATTGAAGGATGCTGTGAAATTAACAAATTAAAAAGCTCCTTTTGTTTTCTTTTTTGACAGTACCAAAAGCTCTTTTAATAAAAAGGAACAAAAAGAAGTGTTTTCACACTTGTCCTTTCTTCCCAAACTCATCTTCTTCTTCCTGATAATGGACTTCGATTATCACCTAATACGTTAACCAAATTATCAGCTAACCAGCATACCTTATAATCAGTTTATCATTATAATTCAGCATTATTCATAGTGACAAGAAAAAAGTATTTAGCAATATATATATATATATATATATCTTATAATACTAAAAAGTCTACAAAAAAAAACTCATCTTAATAACGCGATACATCATACGTAATTAAGGAGTGTACGAAAGCGGTGTTTATAGTTCCATTTCAGAAAATGTAATTTCAAACACGCAAATAAAATATGCTAAATTTTTNAAAAAAAAAAAAAAAAACAAAATATGCTAAGTTTCATTGTACATGCATGATGCATTTCCAACTCTAAACGAACTTCTATTTCATATATAATTATACTAGACAAGGCTTTTAAATGCATGTCATTAGTTTCTTAATTGGTTTTTAGATTTTGGACTTTTATTTTAAGTTTTTAGTATTTGGTTTTTGATCTTTTGCAATAAAATTTAGTTTTATAATGTACTCAGGACATATCAATATATCCAAAATATAATCCAAAGGAATCTTATCTTATGTAATGGTGAAGAAAAAAAAAAGAATTGCATATGTAAATTATCCCCTGAAAATGAAATTAATAAACTTTGCAATTAATAGATTACAGAAAAAGTGAGTACCTAATTAATATTCGAGCAATTAGACTATCACTCACGCCTGTTTGAGTATTGACTTAGATGGATTAAGACATACCAAATTATTCGAATATTCCATTGGCACATAGGAAAAAAGATCCAAACTGTTTTTTTTTTTCTTTTTAATAAATTGGAGTCGACCGGCACAAAATGTTCATATAATATTATAATGTGACATCACAGCACATGTACACGACGTTATCACTTAGCAAACAATAATGAGATTAAGAATAATATCATGGCATGATTCAGCTAGTGATCGCATCACATTGCGCTATACTGTATTTATCATTTTGTATATGTTTAGTTTACTTATTAGTTTATCGTAGACTACTGATGTTTAGATTACATGACACGAATTTATGAAGGTTAGTTGTAAGATCCGCTTATTTAAAATAAAATATAGACTCTTACCAAAAATAAAAACTTAAGCATATATGTTAATGAAAAAAATCAATAACAACATTATTTATGTGGAATAAATTAAGTATGGAATTATTATTTTTAATCCAAGATTTAATTTTTAATATTGATTTTTTTTTTGTTGTGATTAACAGTTTTCTATAAACTTTAAACCAATAATATTTAGTTACAATACATTGATGATTTTTAAAAAGAATTCCTAAACTTTTTTTTTCTTTCTAAATTTGGATGAATTCGAAACAGATATAAAAAATTATGATTGGATGAAACATAATTTAGAAAGTTATATACATAAACAGTAAAACTCTTATGGGTTTAAAAGTCATACTATTATTAATTAAAATATGATCGGATGTTCAATCGCTGTCGTTGATTATAGAAATCAAGTTAAATCGAATAACTAATAAAACGGAAATAAATAGATGGTCGGTTATATACTTAAATCCTCAAAAAAGAAAAAAAATGTCAACTTGTGATCACTTAAAAAGTGATAGTTAGGTTCAAAGTTCAGAGATTCATCAATCTTCGTGCATGACACATGCGCTTCTCTTCGCTTCCTCGCGTGAATTTGAGAAGAACAATTTTTTTTTTAGAACAACACAAAATACAATTCTCATTGGTAAATGGTAAATGGTACCAAAATAAAATATCTCATTGGTAAATTTGTAAGACTACAAAAATCCAATTAGTGTTTCATTTAACAACAACTCAGAGAGGGATATTGTTTTTATTTTGTGCAAGATCTAATGCATATTTAACTATGAGTCAAATATGAAAGTGTTAATCTCCAAGAAATATACATTAACTATGATTACTTTTCTTTTCTTCAAGAAACTAATTAAAAATGTTAAAAATTCAACTATAAGCGAGCATAAAAATAGAATAAAGATAGGAAACCATAACAGGATGATACTAATATATATTTTTTTTTTTGACAATCACTGATTGAGTAAAATAGTTTCTATTATTGTAAAATAAAGAAATTAAAAACCACTCCTTCAAGTTCAAATGCATTAATAAATACATTAAAAATGAGGAGAAAATAATAATAGAAAAGGTAAAATATTTCAACTAAAAGCGAGAGCGTCACATAATAATAGAAATAGAATAATGGGATAAAGGAATCATGATCACACTCTCTCTATATATAAACGTAACCAAAGTATCATATTTTTGCATATATCTCTCTCTCTCTCTGAAATCTGAATCTGACTTCCCAAAGGACACAGCTTTTACTTCTTTTAACTGGTTAGCCCCTCTGAACACTCTCACTTATTAGATTTACTCTTCTCCGCACAATCAGCATATTATTTTCTCATCTGGGTCTCTCTGTCTCCTCAATTGACTCTAAAGTTTCGATTTTTTTTTCTCTTCTTAACTTTCTCAGTCACCTGTCTACATACAGATCGATCTTTTGACTTTTTGGATTTGAATTTTTTTTGTTTGGTTTGTTTCTGTTTTACTTCTTCAGAGTGAGGAACGAAGTCGGTGTGAAATTATGGCGAATCGGAAGTTGGAGAAGATGGCATCAATTGATGTTCATCTTCGTCAACTTGTTCCTGGTAAAGTCAGTGAAGACGACAAGCTTGTTGAGTATGATGCTTTGCTCTTAGATCGGTTTCTCGATATCCTCCAGGATTTGCACGGTGAAGATCTCCGTGAAACTGTACGTTTTCTTCTTCTCAGTTGTATTTTTTTTTTTTGGATTTGAATTGACCCATTTGCTTAGATGATCGATTCTTGAATAAAGGTTTTAACTTTAATTTGGTCATGATCATGAGTTAGGTTAGATCAAAGCTTTAAACTTTTTTGGTCAGTTTAGAGATGGATCTGCAATTACTTATTGTGTGTTGTGTTGTGGTGTATAGGTGCAAGAGCTTTATGAGCATTCTGCAGAATATGAAGGGAAGCATGAACCAAAGAAGCTAGAGGAGCTTGGGAATGTTCTAACGAGTTTAGATCCAGGGGACTCTATTGTTATCGCTAAAGCTTTCTCTCACATGCTTAACTTAGCCAATTTGGCTGAGGAAGTTCAGATTGCTTATCGCCGTAGAGTCAAGAAGCTGAAGAAAGGTGATTTTGTTGATGAGAGCTCTGCTACTACTGAATCTGATCTTGAAGAAACTTTCAAGAAGCTTGTTGGAGATCTGAACAAGTCTCCTGAAGAGATCTTTGATGCCCTCAAGAATCAGACTGTGGATTTGGTTTTGACTGCTCATCCTACTCAGTCT
The DNA here is from genome assembly GCF_000633955.1 of Camelina sativa. NCBI lineage: Eukaryota > Viridiplantae > Streptophyta > Magnoliopsida > Brassicales > Brassicaceae > Camelina > Camelina sativa. The sequence goes on along the minus strand of NC_025698.1, from coordinate 29,749,449 downwards.
GTGAGAAGATCATTGCTTCAGAAACATGGGAGGTTAGTTCATTTAGACAACATCTTGGATTCTGATGTTTTGATTTTAATGTTATCTTCTTTGTGCGTCTTTTTCAGGATAAGAGACTGTCTGGCCCAACTATATGCTAAGGATATTACTCCTGATGACAAGCAAGAGCTTGATGAGGCTCTACAGAGAGAGGTAAAAGAGCTTCTTCATATTTTACTTGATTTGAATTCAACCCCTCCAATGTAACGGCAACATTTGCTACATTTTTAGATTCAAGCTGCATTCCGAACAGATGAAATCAAAAGAACACCACCCACTCCTCAAGATGAGATGAGAGCAGGAATGAGTTATTTCCATGAAACTATCTGGAAAGGTGTTCCTAAGTTTCTGCGCCGTGTAGACACGGCTTTGAAAAACATAGGGATCCAAGAACGTGTTCCATATAATGCTCCATTGATTCAATTCTCTTCCTGGATGGGTGGTGATCGTGACGGTACATTTCTATAAGTCCTTCTTGCATAGCTCTCTTATTTCGCTCCCTCTCTCAATGGCTTTATTCAGGTCAGAGGTCACAAACTCACAATATTTATATGTTTGCAGGTAACCCAAGGGTTACACCTGAAGTCACTAGAGATGTTTGCTTGTTAGCTAGAATGATGGCTGCTACTATGTACTTTAACCAAATTGAAGATCTTATGTTTGAGGTTTGATCTCGAGATTTTTTTCAGTTTAGTCTCCTCATCTTCTTTATGTATGTATCCACATTTCATTTTTACTGCTTCTTTATGTAGATGTCTATGTGGCGTTGCAATGACGAGCTGCGTGTGCGAGCTGATGAACTTCACGCAAATGCGAGGAAAGATGCTGCGAAACATTATATAGGTAAGAAAAGGAACCGGTATTGAGCATATTGTTTATGTCTTAAGCTTAGTGTCCAGAACCAGTTTAATTTGGAACCTATCATTTCGTTGTCTTAATTGCAGAATTCTGGAAGTCAATTCCTACAACAGAGCCATACCGTGTGATTCTTGGCGATGTAAGGGACAAGCTTTATTACACACGTGAACGCGCTCATCAATTGCTCAGCAATGGACACTCTGATGTCCCTGAAGAGGCTACTTTCATTAATTTGGAACAGGTATCATTGCAGTTGGAATCCTTTGACTCCCGGTTATGATTTGGTACTAAACCGCTCTCTCGTGCTATTTGTGTAGTTCTTGGAACCTCTTGAGCTCTGTTACCGATCTCTGTGTTCATGTGGTGACCGTCCAATAGCAGATGGAAGCCTTCTTGATTTCTTGAGGCAAGTCTCAACCTTTGGGCTCTCTCTTGTGAGACTTGACATAAGGCAAGAATCTGACCGCCACACCGATGTATTGGATGCTATCACCACGCATTTAGATATCGGATCCTACAGAGACTGGTCTGAAGAACGCCGCCAAGAATGGCTTTTGTCTGAGCTAAGTGGCAAACGTCCGCTATTCGGTTCTGATCTTCCTAAAACCGAAGAAATCGCTGATGTTCTCGACACGTTTCATGTCATATCCGAGTTACCAGCAGACAGCTTCGGTGCTTACATTATCTCTATGGCAACTGCACCTTCTGATGTATTAGCTGTTGAGCTTTTACAACGCGAATGCCATGTGAAACAGCCTTTAAGAGTTGTTCCTCTCTTTGAGAAGCTAGCGGATCTCGAAGCAGCTCCTGCAGCAGTTGCTAGGCTCTTTTCTGTTGACTGGTATAAGAACCGGATTAACGGTAAGCAAGAGGTTATGATTGGTTATTCGGATTCAGGGAAAGACGCTGGACGTTTGTCCGCTGCTTGGCAGTTATACAAAGCTCAAGAAGAGCTTGTGAAGGTTGCTAAAGAGTATGGTGTGAAGCTAACGATGTTTCACGGTCGTGGTGGCACGGTTGGAAGAGGAGGTGGACCGACCCATCTTGCTATATTGTCTCAGCCTCCAGATACTATTAACGGTTCACTCCGTGTCACGGTTCAAGGTGAAGTCATTGAGCAATCCTTTGGCGAAGAGCATTTATGCTTTAGAACGCTTCAGCGTTTCACCGCTGCTACACTCGAGCACGGTATGCGTCCTCCAATTTCGCCTAAACCGGAATGGCGCGTGTTGCTCGATGAAATGGCGGTTGTTGCAACCGAGGAGTATCGTTCTGTTGTGTTTAAAGAACCTCGGTTTGTCGAGTACTTCCGCCTTGTAAGTAATTTAATTCACCCGGAATCTTTTAAGCTCACCCTACAGATTCTTAAAACTCACGGAATCTTAAAATATGTTTGCAGGCTACACCAGAACTGGAGTATGGTCGTATGAACATTGGAAGCAGACCTGCGAAGCGGAAACCAAGCGGTGGCATTGAATCTCTTCGTGCGATTCCGTGGATCTTTGCTTGGACTCAAACA
>NC_025698.1:29740609-29746468 GCF_000633955.1 Camelina sativa | reverse complement strand
GCTGCTTGGCAGTTATACAAAGCTCAAGAAGAGCTTGTGAAGGTTGCTAAAGAGTATGGTGTGAAGCTAACGATGTTTCACGGTCGTGGTGGCACGGTTGGAAGAGGAGGTGGACCAACCCATCTTGCTATATTGTCTCAGCCTCCGGATACTATTAACGGTTCACTACGTGTCACGGTTCAAGGTGAAGTCATCGAGCAATCGTTTGGTGAAGAGCATTTATGCTTTAGAACGCTTCAGCGTTTTACCGCTGCTACGCTAGAGCACGGTATGCGCCCTCCTATTTCGCCTAAACCGGAATGGCGCGTGTTGCTTGATGAAATGGCGGTAGTTGCAACCGAGGAGTATCGTTCTGTTGTGTTTAAAGAGCCTCGGTTTGTCGAGTACTTCCGCCTTGTAAGTATTTTAATTCACTCTGAATCTTTTTAGCTCACCCTACAGATTCTTGAAACTCAAGGAATCTTAAAATCTATTGCAGGCTACACCAGAACTGGAGTATGGTCGTATGAACATTGGAAGCAGACCTGCGAAGCGGAAACCAAGCGGTGGCATTGAATCTCTTCGTGCGATTCCGTGGATCTTTGCTTGGACTCAAACACGATTCCATCTTCCTGTATGGCTTGGATTCGGAGCAGCGATTAGGCACGTGATTGACAAGGACGTCAAGAACCTCCACATGCTCCAAGATATGTACCAACACTGGCCTTTCTTTAGAGTCACCATTGATCTAATTGAAATGGTGTTCGCCAAAGGAGATCCTGGTATTGCTGCTTTGTACGACAAGCTTCTTGTTTCAGAAGAACTCTGGCCGTTCGGTGAGAAACTCAGAGCTAATTTCGAAGAAACCAAGAAACTCATCCTACAGGTAAACTCAGAGCCCTCTTGATTTCTTTATTTCTTTCTTATTGATTTCACAATTGTCTGATTCGCTTTCGCTGTTTGCAGACCGCTGGACACAAAGATCTTCTGGAAGGAGATCCTTACTTGAAACAGAGACTGAGACTTCGTGATTCTTACATTACGACACTCAATGTCTGCCAAGCTTACACATTGAAGAGAATCCGTGATCCGAGTTACCATGTGACACTGCGACCTCACATCTCTAAGGAGATTGCAGAATCAAGCAAACCAGCACAAGAACTCATCGAGCTTAACCCGACAAGTGAATACGCGCCGGGACTTGAAGACACACTCATCTTGACCATGAAGGGTATTGCTGCTGGTCTACAGAACACCGGTTAAGTTCAGTACAAAGGAGATGATGAGTCTCCCTCTCTCTTTCCTTTTTTTAACCTTGCGGCTTTGAAAATAATAAGTTAAGACGGGTTTGGATTCTTCGGTTTATTTACGTATCCACCGTCAAAAATGTTGATTTTCGTGTAAGAATTCTTCGAGATCATGAACGAACACATGCGCTCTGTTTTTTTTCTTTTTCGTAAGTGTAATAAAACAGAACAAGAGAATCTTTTCTTGTTTCTTTGTCTCTTACTATAACCATTGCTACTACTTCGGTTTGGTTTGGTTTTGACTAGTGCGGTTTTAGTTTTTGGTTTGGCCTTTTCCTGGTGACAGTTCTAGTTTCCCACCCTAATCATTCGTGTACACAACAGCTACTACACACATGTCTCTCAGCATGGTATTATATGTGGTCCCGAAAAAACGGCAGACATGTTTTTCGGAAAAGAGGCCGTTGAAGAAGGGGAAAATGGTGGATTAGAAAACGACACGGCGTGTGAGTCTCCTATATTGACACAGCTTGCAATTTTTTTTGGTTACTACTACCGTAACGCTAACGCCCCAACGGCTCAAATTTAATTAAATTGTGAGAATTTATAGCGTACATGTACGGTGTACCGGTTTTTCACCAACGTACCTTTATGCTTTTAAATAAGTACGTTTCTGATTTCACTCTCTCTCAGCGGTCAAAAAGTTCACACTAGTCGGTGAGTGCCCTACACGCGCCTCCTCCACTAATAAGCAATAAAAATAAACAAGAGAATAAGTATTTCATTATTGTTAGTACATAAATAAGCTTTTCTGTGATATATAATAATGATTTTACTCAAAGTTTCAAATAGCTAAAAGCTGAAGACGACCAAACATATATTATCCACAAAATATATTATTAGAAAAGAGATAAATACGTGTCAAACAACCAGAAATTAAGGGCACCGACTTCGGACGGCGCAGAGTAGCACCGGCTAACGACCATCATAACCTTCCAAACCTTTTTTTCTTATTTTATATTAGTACTGTATTAATCTATTATTATTAATTTTGGGCGTTATGTTATTATTATTTTTCTTTTTAAAAAGTATTTATTATTTAAAAAAGGTAACAAACTTAATAATTTAGTTCTTTTTATCCTTTTTTTTTAATGCCTTAAAAGAGAGGGCAATTAACAAATATAAGAACAAAGCATTAACAAAAACAGTAGTCGCTCGCTTTCATAACAAATCAAATCAGTCTGTAATTATTCCGAATCTCCTTTTTGTTTATGTCAACGACTAAAGTATTAAAATCCAATTTTTTTTTGAATCAATCACCTAACCCTTTTCTAAACACCTTCAAAGAAAAAAACAGTACACTGTTGATAAAATTATCTATGATTTTGGGATGATTGTATGTATTCAAATTAAAACTTAATGGAAAATGAATAATAATATGTAACCTTTTTATTGATGAAAATGTTGAGAAAAATAGAGGAGAATTAAAAATGACAAGATGGTTCACTTTCTTTTTGGTTTTTCACTAAGCCCTACAAGTAAAAAAAAAAAAAAATGAAAATGAAGAATCCAAATCTTCCTCTCTTTTGCCCCTTTGGTAAAGCCTTCTCCTTCTTTCTTCACTCACATCCGAACTTCTCTTATGTACACACACACAACGAGTAACCTAAACAAGTGAAGCTAAAAAGGAAGAAGGCGCCAATGCAATCTCAATCTGTAGAGAGATAAATGAATGAAGAGAAGAAGACTGAACATAACATACAGAGACAGATCACAGGGCAATGAAGAGGAGAATGAATGAACAAATCATAAAGACCTGAAACTCTCTACACTAATAGGTTCCCTGGTATTGGTAAATGATGCATCTTAAGAAGTTAAGTGGGATTATTCAGATATTTCTTAAGGGGTAATGAGGAGGAGGTTGCAGAAGAGTGAAGATGAAGCTGTCCTGTTTTTTACTTTTTAACTGCTATAGTGTCTCACTGAGTACTCCAACACTTCTCTGCTTGGACACACAATCTCCTTCACTCGACTACCGTTCTTGTATATCTTCACTGTCGGTACAACCCTCACATTCTCTGCATTACCTATCGAAGAACATTTTTCGATATCCACCTATATAACCCGAAAGACAGAATCTAGAGTCAATCTTCTCCCGCGGAGTTATGNCTTTTGCCCCTTTGGTAAAGCCTTCTCCTTCTTTCTTCACTCACATCCGAACTTCTCTTATGTACACACACACAACGAGTAACCTAAACAAGTGAAGCTAAAAAGGAAGAAGGCGCCAATGCAATCTCAATCTGTAGAGAGATAAATGAATGAAGAGAAGAAGACTGAACATAACATACAGAGACAGATCACAGGGCAATGAAGAGGAGAATGAATGAACAAATCATAAAGACCTGAAACTCTCTACACTAATAGGTTCCCTGGTATTGGTAAATGATGCATCTTAAGAAGTTAAGTGGGATTATTCAGATATTTCTTAAGGGGTAATGAGGAGGAGGTTGCAGAAGAGTGAAGATGAAGCTGTCATGTTTTTTACTTTTTAACTGCTATAGTGTCTCACTGAGTACTCCAACACTTCTCTGCTTGGACACACAATCTCCTTCACTCGACTACCGTTCTTGTATATCTTCACTGTCGGTACAACCCTCACATTCTCTGCATTACCTATCGAAGAACATTTTTCGATATCCACCTATATAACCCGAAAGACAGAATCTAGAGTCAATCTTCTCCCGCGGAGTTATGAACGTTTTGAGTGAATACCACGAGAGAGGTTTTTTATGTAACTTTACCTTCATGAAGTGTATAGATGGGTAACGTGTACATAGCGAGTCCACAAATGGAGATATCTGCTTGCATTGATGATCAGAGGCTGTCGAGAAATGGATAACCGAAACTCCTGTGTTTGATTGAAGTATATATATATCACATACACAAATTTCAAAGTTAGATCAGCCGCCCAATCAAGAAAAGTTATTAAAGTAAGAAGCAGAGAAGCTATCTTCTACCTGGTAGATTCATGGCAGCTTTGAACTGTTCACGACTAAAAATTTCCTCAACTTCACCACCGAATTCCATATTTAAAACTTCTTCTCCACGGGATTTCTTCAATGCCACTTGAGCATGAAATAAAGATTCAGCAACTTCCTTGTCATGAGGTAGTTCTCTTATCAAGGCCTCGTAATCACTCACTGCAGCTCCCCATCTTTCCATCTACAGTTGGACAGAAAGCTCGATGACCAGTGAAGAACAAATTACAAGCCAAACAAAGTCAAAAGAAGTTTTCTTATATGTACCTTGCTATTTGAGGCAGCCCTCCGAAGAAGAGGCTTTGTATATCTTGGTTGATATCGAAGCGCTTTGTTACAATCTTCAATTGAGCGTTCCCACATACCAAGTTTAAACCAACAAGCTGCCCGGTTACAATATAAAACAGCGTTGCATGGATCAAGCCTAAGGCCTTCTGCATAAGCTGAGCTAGCTTCCGTGTATCTCTCTGATTTATAGAGATCGTTACCGCGAGCACGAGCCCTAGCAACCAATGTAACAGTATTGTGTAACATAGCAACTTCGTTGCAGTGTGGATCTATTTGGCTAGCTTTCTCAGCAGCTATAACTGCATTTTCAAACCTGCAAGAATTCATCATCTGCTCTTTAACCCCTTTGTTTCTTAATGGCATTCAACAGTTTTATTTTAACATGAGCATATGAAAATGTTACTCTAGCCTCACCTTCCTAAAGCCATCTCGATTTGACCTTTGACAAAATATGTATAAGCTTCACAAGCCATACCAGAAAACTGAGTCTGCGAGCAAGATACGGGGAACGGCTCTACTCTGGGAGCTTCTAACAGCTTTGATTGAGCATCATCAAGCCGGTGAAGTTTCAAGAATGCTTCTACTTTACACATAAATAGCTGTAGATATAAAACACACAACAATTAAAACGATATTAAGTTATGATTTCTTCCCAAGGCAACATCTATCCCACAATATGAACTCTTACTTGAGGAGACAAATCGGCTCCAGAGACAATGGCAGCATCTACTTCCGTCAAAACTTTTTTCCAGTCACTAAGTCTTCGCGCATCTACGCATTTGGCCATATGTTTCTCCACTGCTTCAAGCTTCTGCAACTCCATGGGATCTGATGGTCTCCCTTGAATACAAAGATGCTTCCTTGCACTATTAACCTGACCTAATCTGCAATGCAACCAAGTAATTAAAGACACAGTGAATGCAAACCACAGATAAAGATTCTGTATTATGATGATACAGTGAATACAGAGCAGAACCACTAGCTGAGCAATGAGAAACGAGAAGAAATTTACCTAATAAGCAATAAGGCCAAACGGTGATGAGCTCTAGCATAGTTAGGATCCGATCTAACAGCATCTTCACATTCCTTAACAGCTTCACCAATTCGAGACAAACCAGTCAACGCCGCAGCTCGGTTACTCCGGTAAGCTGCGCTTGTCGGTGACAAAGCTATCGCTCTATCATACAACTTCAAAGCCTCATTAAACAAACCTTTCCTATACATTTCATTCCCTACTCTCTTCACTTCCTCTGCATCCGAACCTAAAATTGCTTTCTTCCATAAACTCTCCGCTGCAACAGGACTAC
>NC_025698.1:29726935-29740330 GCF_000633955.1 Camelina sativa | reverse complement strand
CTCTTACTTGAGGAGACAAATCGGCTCCAGAGACAATGGCAGCATCTACTTCCGTCAAAACTTTTTTCCAGTCACTAAGTCTTCGCGCATCTACGCATTTGGCCATATGTTTCTCCACTGCTTCAAGCTTCTGCAACTCCATGGGATCTGATGGTCTCCCTTGAATACAAAGATGCTTCCTTGCACTATTAACCTGACCTAATCTGCAATGCAACCAAGTAATTAAAGACACAGTGAATGCAAACCACAGATAAAGATTCTGTATTATGATGATACAGTGAATACAGAGCAGAACCACTAGCTGAGCAATGAGAAACGAGAAGAAATTTACCTAATAAGCAATAAGGCCAAACGGTGATGAGCTCTAGCATAGTTAGGATCCGATCTAACAGCATCTTCACATTCCTTAACAGCTTCACCAATTCGAGACAAACCAGTCAACGCCGCAGCTCGGTTACTCCGGTAAGCTGCGCTTGTCGGTGACAAAGCTATCGCTCTATCATACAACTTCAAAGCCTCATTAAACAAACCTTTCCTATACATTTCATTCCCTACTCTCTTCACTTCCTCTGCATCCGAACCTAAAATTGCTTTCTTCCATAAACTCTCCGCTGCAACAGGACTACCTCTGTTAGAGCTACCGACAATAACCGGCGAAGTCGTAGGAGATCCTCCTCCTCCTCCTCCGGCTATAGGTTTCGCCGGAGATACACTGCTTCCTCCACCTCGCATTATACTCCCATGTCCATAAGTTCCAGTACCAGATCCAAGAACATCGCTTCTCGAACGGCTTTGTGTCATTCCAGTGATTTGGATCTTCCCGGAAGGACAAATGTTTCCGGTAGGAAGTACATTCGCCGCCGGGGACGTGGTAGCCGGAGAAGTAGCAGAGGAGATGAGTGGTTGTGAATGGGAAGAGGAAGAAGTAGCAGAGTCCGATCTAGATTGAGTCGGTCTTAGATTATTCCCACCACTAGACGAACCAGATTGACTACGAGCCGAGTTAGATCTTCCGATAACAGCCGGACCATTCCGAACCCGACCCGTAACAGATCCGGAGGAGCTAGAACTGCTACTACTAGTGGTGGTGGTAGTGGTGTTGTTGTTGTTGAGTCCACGTGGCTGAGAACGAAGCGGAGAAACCGGTGAACCGAGATCTAATTCACGAAAGTCAGGTTTGTTGATATCGGAGGTGAGTGATGAATCACGGAGATGATCGGCGAGTTTGTCAGATTCAGGAATGGGTTTAACTGACTTTGGCATTTTTAGTTTTTTTTTTTCCGAAAGGATTGGACTTTTGTGAGAATTGAAGAAAACCCTAATCGAGTTTTAGGGAGGGACTCCGGTGAGCAATGGTCGTCGTTAATGGGGAAGANGTCTTAGATTATTCCCACCACTAGACGAACCAGATTGACTACGAGCCGAGTTAGATCTTCCGATAACAGCCGGACCATTCCGAACCCGACCCGTAACAGATCCGGAGGAGCTAGAACTGCTACTACTAGTGGTGGTGGTAGTGGTGTTGTTGTTGTTGAGTCCACGTGGCTGAGAACGAAGCGGAGAAACCGGTGAACCGAGATCTAATTCACGAAAGTCAGGTTTGTTGATATCGGAGGTGAGTGATGAATCACGGAGATGATCGGCGAGTTTGTCAGATTCAGGAATGGGTTTAACTGACTTTGGCATTTTTAGTTTTTTTTTTTCCGAAAGGATTGGACTTTTGTGAGAATTGAAGAAAACCCTAATCGAGTTTTAGGGAGGGACTCCGGTGAGCAATGGTCGTCGTTAATGGGGAAGAAGAAGAAGAAGACGGTGGTGGTGAAGAAGAGTGGAGAATGGAGGATTAGATACTCTGTGAAAAGGCATCGAAGAGGAGAGAGAGGGGAGGAGGGAGGAAGGAGGAAGGAGGAAGGAGGAAGGAGGGGGATCTCGTGAATAAAAAAAGGGTGAAGCAAAGAATGAATGTGAGTGCCTTTTAGAGAGAGAAAGTTGCTCTGAGAAGAAGAGAAAGAAAGAGAAAGAGAGAGAGAAGGTTCACAGAAGAAGAGGAGTGAAGATGGAGAAGCAGAGAGAGAGAGAGAGAGAGCGAATATTAAACCCAATTTAATATTATTAATTCGCAAAAAAGATATATTATATTTTAAAAAGTTGCATAATTCATTAATTTTAGTTTGACAAAGGAAAAATAAAGTTAATGATAATAACAAAGAACAAAAATGGGAGGCAGAGGTATTAATGTAATAAATTAATAACAAAGTTTAAAAAATAGAAAAAGACAGAATTGGATTAACAAACATTTTTCATGCATATTAATTTATCGTACTTTTATTTAATTGGTTAAGATATCAAATAGATATAAAATTAGATATTTTGTCAAGAATATACAATAAAACCTTTAATTTAAAACAGAGTGAGTAGTAATTTTTTCTTTCTTAAGTGAATATTTTTCTCTGCTAAAGTTTTGGTATAAGTTAATGGAATACATTTTTTGGAAATTTATCCCGAAAAAAATGAAAATAAAAATTGGTAATAGTAATATAATAAATGTTGTGCAAAAAATAACAGTTCTTGTTCAACTGCTGCTTCACGAGACATGTTTTCATTCTTGCTTTTATTTATTTTATTTTTTTTCCATTTTTTCGCTTTATCGTTGAACATCAGAGTAACAAAGAAAATTAAGAAAAAATAATAATTGTTTATATATATGTAAATAATAATTATACTTAAATAAATAAATCTGCTTACTTCGCTTTCGGTACTGTTCGATTTTTCTTTATACTTTGGAGCTTACGAACATCCAATGAGCCCAACTCGCGATTTATGAGAAGTGATGTCTACGCTCCTATAACATCTATACAAGTTGATATGTTGGGTTTGAATGGTAACTGCATTTAGGGTGGTCAAATCTATTTGCAGTCTGGACCGTTTCATTTTTAAGGCGGACTATAAACCGTTACGGATTAATTCTATTTGTATGCACAATCAGTCTGCAGTTGGTCCGCTGCGGTTTTGTCTCTGCTTTATTTAGATCACACCACTGCAGACAATATTTGCTGAATGGTAAATAAAAAGTGGTTCAGTCCGCAGACAAATTTGTCCGGCCTGATCGCTACAACCATTCACACCCATTGTGTCAAACCAAGAATACATTTTTTTTTTAACCAAGAATACATTTAAAGAGCAATAAAAAACAAAATGATCATATTGTTGATCATATAAAAAAACAAAAAAAAAACAAGATGATAATACAAACATTTTTATATCAATTTTTGTGTTTTATCGTACACATTTTCTTAAAAACAATTCTTTTTATTTCTAGTTAAGTGAAATAAATGCATTTAATTAATAATATATACTTTTGTTCAATGAACTCATTTTCTTTATTAATCAAATGAACCAATTCATCTAACTAGTACGTCAAATGACCCGATTTGTTTTAAGTTTATAGCTAGTAAATAACAAACTACAAGTACAAATAATCAAACTTTCTTTAAATACGCAACGAAATTAGATCACATTAATTACTAATACGAGATACATAGAATAAATTCATTAACGTTTCAAAATCAATATACATCCTACTCGATAACAAAAGTAAGCCACTGAGAATCATATTATTAAATTGATGTAAAAGGTAAAATAATGTTTTTTAAAAAAAAAATGTGTAGAGAAGCTTTTTTTTTTCTTTTTTGGTTCAAAATGTGTAGAGAAGCTATAAGATAGATTTGGGTATGATAGGGAAATCAATAATCACATCAAAAAATGTAATAAGTGACCTCGTAGTTTGCAGTTATCGCTATTGGCTTCTTTCGCACTATATTTCTTTCTTCTTCTGGTTTCCTCGTTTCTTTTTTTATTCCATCTTTCCGTATACCTAAATTTACGCTTATGTGTAAAGATATTTCAAATTAAAACAAATTACATCTAAGTGAACATGCAATTTGGTAAAAACATAAAATTGTCTAAACGGACAACAAAACAATTATCAAATTTTCCAACATGCATAATGATAAAGAATCGAAACTCTTTATTATGAAATAATAATATCAGAAAATAATAGCACTTGGCGACAAAGATTATGCTTCTCTTTTGGCCATGCATTGCAATTTATTTATCTCTTTAAAGAGCCTTTGTAAAAAATTCAATAGCTAGAAACAGGTTTCGATATTGTATGAGATTCCATTCTTAAAATCCGGCCATATTATCAATTTAAAGATCCGGTTATTAAAGTAGATGTGTGTGTGTGTGTGAAATTGTTATTTAACAAAAGCAAAACGTTTGAGTCGGTTATACGTATGCTAGCTAAAGTGTAGATTGATTGATAGATAATGGAGCGGTTATATATAACTCGGGAGAGTGGTAGTGGGTTTGGTATACCGACACTTGCATTACACAATATTGTGTGTATTCTTTTTTTTTTTTTTTTTTAAAGGTATCCATAAAACGTTGTTTTATCAAGCATCGAATATTTTGTAACCTAGATAATAATTATGATTGTGTTTTCACGTAACATTGTTTCATCAAGCATAGAATATACCGAAATCTTGCGTTATACTTCACATGCTTCGAACCACATGTTTTGTGATATGCGTATATTTTTTTGTAAATATGCCATTATATATGCACAGTGGTTTCTTTTTGAGCAAGTTACGTAGTTAAAGAAACTTTTAATAATGTAATAGTAAGTGCTCCATGTAATAGCTAATACTTAATTCAAAAGCCTTACTATTTTTCTATATTCTTCGATCTAGTCGACACTCGGGACAATCCGAGTCAGATATTCTCAACGGTGTGATAAACATAAATGTTGATGTCATGTTTTGAAATTTATGTATTGGCGTGTAAAACTAAAATTTCTTCATTGTAGTTATGCATATTCAATTCGTAGTTAAGCTGTTGTGTAGTTGCATGTCTTAAACTTAATTACCCCTTAATTTGTCTTGAAATGTTACTTTATATTGATGTGGATTAATTATGAGTATAACGACTTTAAAGGGATGGGAAAAAGGCATATATTCATATGCTTTACAGAGTAAGTGTTCTATGAATCTAGAATCCAACTTCGAAAAAATTCCTATAAATGCAAGTGTTCTACAAATCTTGAATTGCCTATTGTCTATAGCTTTTATGGTAATGAATTGTGACAAAAAGAAAATTGCGGTATGATACATGTGGATGGCTATGTAGGTGGTTCAAGTGCAATGTCGTTCAATATATTAATCCGGTCATGTTTTATAAACCGTATATGAATCGTACATCAACCTTCAAAATGGGCCGGCCGGTCAATTGAATCAATAGATAATTTTATAAGTGAGGAGCATTTAAAAAATCTTAAAATAGCCAAAGAGTAAAATAACTTATTTCACATGTACCGTCTTTGGTATGGTTATTTATTTTATCAATCACATTTTTTTTTGTGTGCAAAGAATCAGTCACATTTTATTATGTTAACTAGATAAATACATGTGCTATAGCACGAATTGAACTTTATTTTCTACAGAAATTATATATATATTTTGTATATTAAAATTATTTTTTTATAATTTTTATTAATTTTTAAACAATCTTATCATATAATCTTAATATTTTACATTTAAACCATTGTCAGTTATAAATATCATAACTCAATTTATCATATAATCCATTACATTTAAACTCATATATTGCTTACATTTGTTAATTCGGAAGATTTTGTAAAACATGTGTTTATATTGTTAAATTTGTTTATATATATTTTATTCCTTAAAGTGGTATTATTCTTCCGAATTAATTGGCTAATAATAGTGTAAATGATTAATGTAATTTTTCAGTAGATATTATGGTTTATGTTCAAGATTCCTTATTATTATTAATAATACACTTAAAATAATCAAGAGAACCCGTAAATCTCGATTATCAATAATCAAGTGAACCCGTAAATCCAGACTATACAAATAATATACTCAAATTATTAATGTATTAATTTTATTAATATACTTTCCTTTAACCTATAAATCCAGATTAAATAAATAATTTTTTTTTGGTATGAATATATTGTATTCCTGTGAATGGAGATGTCAATAGTTTATACTAAAAGTTTGGATAGGTATTAGGTAAGATTTTATTTTGGTTGCATAATCCGAAATCACACTTAAGAGTGATTAATCTATGAGATTTTTTTTGTCTTGTGTAAATATACTCTTTGAAGATTTTATTTTATTTTTTGGAATATCCTTTTTAAGAATATCCTAAATCTAGATATAACTAATGGTTAACATATTTTGTAACCAACTAATGAATCAAATAATAATATAATTTTATAACCTATAACTATTATATAGTCTACAAAAAAAGTTGTATACTTCCGTAATATTATATAGAGGATTAAAAGCTGTTAGTTTCGTCATTTTCACACTAATAATTTATCATTTAAATAAATTTAGTTTGATAACCGTTCGTTAGATTAACAAGAAATTTCCCACTAATTTTTGTTTTGATCATTTTTGTTTTATGTTACCTCAAATAGAAAATTCGAATGTGATGCTATAAAACTAGGGAAATAAACTGAGAGTAAATGTTATAAGGGCCAATAATAAAAAGTAATAATAGTAAAATTTATGGTGAAAGCAAATGTAGATTTGGTCAAAGATGACGCTTGTCCTTCAAATGGTGACGTCAGTGACTCAGAGGTAACCATCATCACTGGTGTCTCTGTTTAGATGTGATTACGCTGCACACTCTGGCATGGCCTAGTCCCAGAATCCAATTGAAGCATGATACGTACGTGATTTATCGAATTTATACACGATGCAGATTAATCATATATTTATTTGATTACATATCTTTGGCCAGGAAAAAAAAAAACCCCACTGCCATGATAATTGCATCATATATAGTTTATAGACCGATTGTTTTTGCAGTAACTTTATTATTTAGCTATTTAATTATTTTTTTAATTCTAGTTTGATAAAATTGAAAATCTCGAAAACTAAATCAGACCTTATGTAATATTTACCGATTTACACATATTCACACAAAAGTGGATGAGAAAAGAAAATGTTAAAGACGAAAATGGAAAATGCAAGTTCCAAAGGAGTGAAACTGCGACATCTCTCGTCCAAAAGAGGTATCTAGTCTAGAGATAAGCAGAAACTAAAGAAATTCAGAAAACCCAAAATGGTTTCAGTCACTCACTCTTATTAGAATGTTTCTATCTTTCTTTTCCCCTCAAATCTTGCTTGATATGTACGGACATTTGTTTTTTCATCTTATATATAATTAAATTTATATATATACATTTTCAAGATACTATAAATTACTATAGTAATGGATTTTTTTTTTCGAAATTGGAAAAGTGAAATGGTTCAGAATTGAAGATTTAGGAGACTAAGGCCATTTTTATAGGGAACATGAGAGGTGTTCTTAGCCCAAAAAAAATAGAAAAATAATGAACAGTGGCTTAGAACACTTTTTTTAGTTCTTGATGTAAAACTGATCTTGGTTCAGTTCTAAGCTGACGTGGCAAGCTGTGAATGGATACAATTTTTTGCAAACAATTTTTCACAAATTAAAAGAGGATATGATTGAGAATATATGGAATAAATTTGGACAGTAAACTATATATTAATTAAATAAAATATTTGTGTGCTTTAATTAATTAATATGTTTTTTTATCTTTAATGTTTTTGTTGTTTCATAAAAATTTAGTATTGTATTTTGAATTTTAGTAAAAGTTTTATAAGTTTGCAATTAAAATGTTATTATATAAATTTTGATAATTGTAATATGTTTAAGAATATTATATTATTAAATTTTAAGATCTTAAACATGTTCTCCCAATAGCTAACTTCTTAACAAAAGTTCTTAACTGCTGATCTTACATTATTTTCACAATATTTATACTGTAAGAACATCCTAAACTGATCTCCCTATAAATGATAATGAATGCTTCTCTAGATTCAGCACATGATAGTACACAGGGGTCGAGCCACCCCCACGTGGAACATAATGACAAAATCCTTTCATTTTCATTTTATCTTCACCTCGTTTTAACTCGTCACTTTACAAAGGAATGTATATAATTGTTTTCTTACAGTATGATATTTTTTTTTTTTTTTTTTTTTTTTTTTTTTTTTTNTTTTTTTTTTTTTTTTTTTTTTTTTTTTTTTTTTTACAGTATGATATCTTGTCCTATAAATATGTAAATTTTAATAGTGTGTGTACTTGGATTCCAAATCTCACGTAAATACAGTATGCAAGCTCAAAACATTTTTTACATTTTTTTTTCTTTTCTGCTCGTTACCGCCTTTAAAGAATGCCACCATGATTGGGCCTAATAAGCCCATTTTGACTTCCATTTCCGAATCTAACGCAAATCCAGCTTTCTTATTCATGACATTAATTAACGAAATCGACTTCCACACATTGGTAACACTGGTTAATTATAATTTTGATCCACAAAGTGGCAGATTGATTGTGAAGATATTTTCTTTTGCATCTTTTGATAGTTTTGTCCACTATGATTTGATATTTTGTGAATGTTATAAAATGGTTCAGTTTCATTTCTTTTCCTTTCATTTCCCTTAAGTTATCTATGATCATTTTTGGTACATCATGGGTTTTTCCTTCTTACTCTTCTTACTCTAAAAATCAAATCCATAATCAATCACTTAAAATGTGGGCATTGTGCCCATTACTAGGTGCCCTAACAGAGCATCGATTAGAGAATAGGAAACCATCAAACCGAATTTACGGACTAACACACCGGCTAATGGCTTCATGATACCTTTAGATGAAGCCACCTACATCTTTGATGAGGTCCACAACTCGAGGGGAATCCATTGAGTGCAAGTTGATTGCAGCCATGACTTCTTCAAGTTCAGGAAGGTATGTAGCAGCAGGAGGAGGAGGAGGAGGCAGATCAATGTGCTCACCATGATACCTTTGTAGTACTAGGAGTAGACTTGGATATCCTTGCAACAAACAACACATTCCATCATCTCGGTAAGCCACAACGGCAACTTGTCCTCCAGAAACTGTAGCTATTCCTTTATCTTATCTTCGATTTTCATTGTAAACTTCTTGTTACGTTTTGTCCTGTTGGGTTTGTACCCTTGATTCATGGTGAAATGATAAACTGACTTTGTTGGAATACCACCTCTCAAATGCATTTAAAGCTTATATTAGGACCAGCAAAAGATTCCTTTTGGAACTTCAGTTTCCTCACCTTAGATTTATTTCCATTTTCAGTTGATTTTTTTCCTTCTCTTTTACGTAGAATCTTCTACGAGCTTTCATCTTCCGCTTTTTCCTCTTCCACACTTATAAGCATGGCCGGACCGAATATATTTGCTGCCTAAAGCAAAAAAGCCCATTAACAAACCAAAATAAAATTAAAATTGGCAAACTGCACATTTCATTACTCAAACCCGACAATCATGAGCTACTAAACATAGACTTCACCACTGTACTAAAAGAATGTTATTGCTAAATGGTGCCCTTAAATTGTTGATATATTTTTGATGCCTAAAACATCTGCTTGTTGGGCTTTAGCCCCGGGCCGGCCCTGCTTATAAGAAGAATATTGAATCCAGTCACGTTTACATCACCAACATTCTTAAATTTATCAAACCAAATATAGTATATTTCATCATACTGTGATATGAAAACCAAATTGATATGTTCATAAACACTAAATATAGACAACATTTGAAATGAAGCACCATCTTTAATATATTTTACCATTTATTCCCATCAGGCCATCACTATGTACATGTGCACAATGATGCATTCTCAGTTTGTAAGCATGTATATCTCAAATTAATTTTCTTTGTACTCCAAGTAAATGACATTGAAAAATAATCTGAACTGAATCAAACCAATCCAATATTTAGAGGTAATGGATCCTAGCTAATATTTAGAAAAATTTGAATGTATCATATATTTCTTTATCTGAAGAACCATAACCATTAAGAATGAGTGACCAGGAGAGTAGACCAAATAAAGATTATGTAATTCGAAATAAATTTGATATTCGTAGGTACTCAAAAAATATCAAAATACAAATATATATTTATATTTGTAATAACCTAAATACCCAAAATTACAATTATAAATCTGAATATATTAGATATTTTTGAATAATTATAAGATATTTTAAGTACATTACTATAAATAACCAATGTTTGAGATTTTACAGATATTATGTGTATTTTCGGTAACCATCCCCAATATTTAAGTAACCAACAATATACTCTCAACTTCCGAAAGGTTTGATAACTCCCGACAAGCTGACGATGGAATATGGATGGGAGTTTGGGAATTCTCCAAGGAGTGGACGAATTTGGGTCCAACGAATACATCATTTACCAGCTCTTATTAGTTGGTAATGAACCTTTGGAATTGTATAGTTTATGAAGTTGTATGTTGGAACTTCTTGCCTTATATAATGCTCTTCTAACAAAACAGTTTATGTTTTAATTAATTAATTATTATCTTTTTTTTTGCTTTTGGAGCAAAGTTATTTTAAATTTTAATCCATGTGCATATCTTTTGAGTTTTTTTTTTGCTCGCTGGCCTGTCTTTTGTTGTTGAGCTCCTCGTTTGAGTGGAACTCTTAAACTTGAATCTATGTGAAACACAGGTTCGCCTGAAGAAATTAATCTGCAAGTGAGAGAGCTTCCACCACTGAGAAGATGTTTATAAGGACATTTCAAGGTAATAAGACAAATAATATCATTCATCATCTGATGGCAAAGTCGGGCTTTTCGAGCAGCTTTCTTGCTTGTGAAGTTCCAACAACCTTTTCTCTGGGTTACACAGACCTGCACCAGTTACAGATTCACTCTTCAAAACTTATGATCAAATGGTTGTCTTAGTTTGTTATGATGTTAAATTGAACGACAGAACAGAATCACGTAGTGTTTAATCATATTACTACTATTGAAACTGTAAGAAATAAAAAACACAGAACCTGAGCATTTAGGGATGTCCCAAACAGCAACAGAGGAAGGCGAGCATTCTGGTTCGCAAAGGACGTGATGGTTCTCGTGGTTGACATTCATTGCCAGCATCCACGCACCTATTGTTACGTCCTCGTTGTTAAACATCCTGAAACTGCAATTGCACACAAAAATTTATTTCTTTACAAAGCAAAACGGACACTATGATCTTTTGTCAAGTTATATACAAAGGGAACATGCCTGTTGTTCTTGAGGGCAACCAAACTTGCTACCACATCAGCAGAGAGAGCATAGATCGGGCCATAAGCATGAAGAAAGTACTCTTTTCCCAACAGATGAGACAATGGTTCATACCTGCAAAAATTCCAATTTTGATCCCACCAGTTTTCAAGCATACATTAGTTCTCTCAGTTTTGTACTTGCCTTCTTCGTATTAAGAGATCTGCGTTTGAACTTTTTCATCCTTACCATTTAAGCTTAGGATCTGTGAAAACCGGACCCTTTTTCAAGCATCCTAGGTACGTCTGAGAGTGACTCCGCTCTTTAACCAATAGCAGAGAGAGTCTATCTGGCCTCAAGTATATATCATCGTCAGCTTTGACATAGAACTCCGAATCATAAAGCGCGTACGCAGCTTTGAAGAAAGCCAAACTATAACAACAAAGAAGAATAAAAAAAACCACGGATTAGAGTCTTTTGACTCATATTGAGTTAGATAAGATCTGCGAAAAAACAAATTCACTCTTACTAACGTTTTGTAAGGGAGCTTACTATACTCCTCTTCGATATCTAGCAGTACAAAGTCATCATACTCTGCGATTTCCCTTCTGAGCTCAGCCATCTTCTCCTCGTTTTTCGTTTTCCCTATCATAAACCTGATTGCTAATCCTGTAGATTCTTCCAAGCTGCATATAACAGTCTTACTCAGTGGCAAAAAGCAAACACACAAGCAGATCCAAGATTCAATGTACTACAGCAAAACAAGAACCCTTAAGGTGACCAAACTCTAATTTCTTGAATCTGGTGAGACTTTGCGAATGAAAGTTCACTAATCACTAATCAGCACCTGATCTTGATCAATACCAAAACCAAGTTCCTCAATGCTTTTACTTGAGCATTGTATCAAGTAAGATCCGCAAAAATCTCTTAAGACTCTAAGATTTGCTAATTCAAATCCAGATCAAACAAAGTCTAAGTGATGCAATGATTCAAACAGATACTCACAAGAACAATGATGGGAAGAGAATGAATAAATAAATAAGTACCGTCGAAGTCCTTCGGGATCTGACGGCATCCAAGTCTTCCTAAGTGATCGTCTCCGGCCAGCAGATCCGAATCCGGTTTGAATACCAACGAATCCCATAACCTTATGCCTCTTCCCTTCGCCACCACCACCAACATCGCCATTGTTACTATTTCCGGTGACGTCCCAAACGACTCTCACCGTCTTCGGAGGAGTGTTCGTCAAGCAATTACGGCCGGTTAATCGGAGACCGGGTAAAAGAATCACGGCGAGTCCAAATGTGAAACCGGCGATTCCGATAGCTAGGGAAGTTAATACGACGAGAGCCGTTGATCGGCGCGTGGCGAGTGATGAACGCGCGTGAAATAACTTACGAGGAGAATGCATTGTGTGGTGTCAAGCAAGCTCGACCTCTTTGTTAATGGCGCACGGGTTTGCTTTTTTTTCCCTCCGATCCGGTGGATCCAATATTTCGGATCCGGTCACATATTTATACTTATTAAGTTTCGTTAATTATGATGTTTTTGTTTTAGAGGATTGAGAATTTAGAGATAGGTTCTTAATTAATTCTTTTGAACCTTTTTTTAAGTTGTAAAAGATGTTGAAATTTTTGTTGTTGTTTTAATGTTGCGGAAAAAGCATTAATAGCATTAACGCCAATTAGGCTAACGTCAATTTGACTAAATATATCGACAATTAAATGAATTAAACATATCAATGCTGCTTTTTAGATTCAAACATAGATTAGCTAACCCAACAAATTTAATCTTTTAAGGGCCTGACTGGTTCAAACGCTGCGGTTGCGGTTGCGGAAGATTGCGGAAGCAGGCGATTGCGGTTTCAAGTGTTATTAAGCGTTTTGAACGACTGGTTTAGCGGTTTAAAATTGGTGCGTTTGCGGGAGGTTTACGACTGGTTGATCAGCGGGTGCAATAGCGGTTGAAACATAATACATGTGATATATAATATATAAATTTTAAAAACACCCATTTTTTTTATTAAACTTGATTTATAATTAAAATTTATTAAAAAAGTACTAAAATAATTATTCAAAAAACAAATAAATTTCATATTGAAATACTTATTCCTTTATGCATTTGGCTTTTCACTAAAAATTTAATCAAATAATTTGATAAATGACAAAACATATGCTTTAGATCGTAGATCTTTTCTCTTTTCTCTTAGATCTTGGCTCAGTAGTTTCATCGGTAG
>NC_025698.1:29695473-29721193 GCF_000633955.1 Camelina sativa | reverse complement strand
CCGCAACCGCAAACGCTTGCGGGAGACAGCTTTTGAAATTCAGTGGTTTGAAGCGATTGGAAGCGATTTGGAGCGACTAGGAGCGATTTGTGTGATTGGTTCCAATCGCTAGCAACCGCTACCACCCGTAAATGCAGCGTTTGCGGGAGGTAGCGGGAGAACCAGTCACCACCAAAGTAAAAAATATTTAGATACAAAATATAATATATCTTGGGTGAACAAAAAAAAAAAAGATACAAAACATATCTATTGGAATATTCATGAAAATCCGACATACATATATGTCTTTTCATAATATCTTTAAATCTTTAAAATTAATCATAGAAAGTTGCTTCAATGCTAAGGTTTAAGACACGAAGCCACCTAACTCTAAGATTTATTATCTTCATCTCCATTTTTAAGACCGTAGCTTATGTCTTAGTATGATTTATTTTCTCACATCTTTTTTTTTTTTTTAAATGTATTATGGAATAATCATGTAGACATCAAACGGCAACAAGTGCATGAACAAAACCGTTAACCGGGACGTTGTTCTCGCCTTATTTCAACTACGTGCCGTTTTTATCGATGACGTGTAAAAATTAGTGGCTCATTGTCACTTTCAAACCAATCCGATTAACACACGTCAGGATAAATCTCGTTTCATCAGTGAGCTTCTCTTTCATCAAAGTTAACGGGAAAAAAAAACGTCAATGGCGTCGTCGTCGTTGTTGTGTCATCATCGCTATTTTAACCCAATCACTGTCACTCCCTTTACTAACACTAATAAACTCCGTCACTCTTCTTCTTCTTCTTCTGAATCTTCTAGACGAACCTCTCTTCGTATAAATCGACGATCCTTTACTATCTCTGCAACTATGGCTTCATCTACTACTAAGAAGGTACTCGTTATCATCGATTTCGTACTACTATGAACCTTATCGTTATCGATCCTTGCTATAATTTCTCGTGATGAATCCAATGAGTCTTAATTAGGTTTTGATTCCCGTTGCGCATGGTACGGAGCCGTTTGAAGCGGTGGTGATGATCGATGTCCTGAGGCGAGGCGGGGCGGATGTAACGGTGGCGTCCGTGGAGAATCAGGTCGGTGTTGACGCATGCCATGGTGTAAAGATGGTCGCTGATACTCTTCTCTCTGAGATTACTGACTCCGTTTTCGACCTTATTATGCTCCCGGTACGTCTATGAGATCGCTCCAGATTTAGTATAATTGTAGAATTGAAGCTCATAGCTGTGCAATTAGATGTATTGATTTCATAATTTGATTGTTTATGTTCTTTATGATTGGTTAAGGGAGGACTTCCCGGTGGTGAGACTCTTAAGAACTGTAAACCTTTAGAGAATATGGTGAAGAAACAAGATACTGATGGACGACTTAACGCTGCTATCTGTTGTGCGCCTGCATTGGCCTTTGGTACTTGGGGTCTACTAGAGGGTAAAAAAGTAAGTATGTAGTGATCAGTTTTATAGAAGTTCTTTTGCTTTTTGAGTTTGTATTTGGTTTTGTAAATCATGTATGTTCCTTGCAGGCAACATGTTACCCGGTTTTTATGGAGAAACTAGCAACTTGTGCAACAGCTGTTGAGTCAAGAGTTGAAATTGATGGGAAGATAGTGACTAGTAGAGGCCCTGGAACCACCATGGAGTTCTCTGTCACGCTTGTGGATCAACTTCTTGGGAAAGAGAAAGCTGCTGAAGTCTCAGGCCCCTTGGTATGTCTTGTCCCCGACTCTTCTATCAACCTCAATTTGGTCTCCAAATTATAGACCTTAGAGACCAATTTCTTTTTAGAAGATGGCTCTTAGCACAAAAAGATAGGTTAAGTAGCTGATTCGAGGAGAGCACTTATTTAATAGTAGCATAGTGTTTATTACATGGTAACCTCTTAGTCTCTCTTCTTCCTCTTTGCATATCAGGTGATGCGTCCCAACCCTGGTGATGAGTATACTATTACTGAGCTTAACCAAGTCAACTGGTCATTTGACGGTACCCCTCAGGTAACTTTCAATTGACTGTCCACTTGGGTTTATACCCTTAACATTTGCGGATGATTTCTATCTGATGGTTAATTAAATTTGTAATGTGAGAGATAATTTGGCTGCAGAAGCTGTGGTTATATGATAATATCATGTATCTGCCTGTCTTTATTAATGGTTTTTCTTTTCAGATCCTTGTACCCATTGCAAATGGCTCGGAGGAAATGGAAGCTGTTGCTATCATTGATGTCCTGAGGCGGGCAAAAGCAAATGTCGTCGTTGCTGCACTTGGTAACAGTTTGGAAGTGGTCGCATCTCGTAAAGTCAAGTTAGTGGCAGATGTACTTCTCGATGAGGCTGAAAAGAATTCATACGATCTGATTGTGTTACCTGTGAGTGCTAACTTCTTCAACTGACGAAAGTTTATAGTTTCAAAATTCATTGACAGTGAGCATGATGGGTTCTCTTTCAATTCACAGGGTGGTCTCGGTGGCGCTGAAGCATTTGCAAGTTCGGAGAAGCTAGTGAGTATGTTAAAGAAGCAGGCGGAATCAAACAAACCATATGGAGCAATTTGTGCTTCTCCTGCTCTCGTGTTTGAGCCACATGGTTTACTCAAGGTACAAACAAAGCGAGAGAGAATTCACGATAGCTTACACATTATAGAGACTCAGATGCGTAGGATCATGTCTATATTTCTGATGCCATGGAATTATCTGTAATCAATATTCACAAGTTTATTAATGTTTGTACAGGGTAAGAAGGCAACGGCGTTCCCAGCAATGTGCAGCAAACTGTCGGACCAGAGTCACATCGAGCATAGAGTCTTGGTTGACGGCAATCTCATAACAAGCAGGGGTCCAGGAACCTCATTGGAGTTTGCACTTGCAATTGTAGAAAAGTTTTACGGGCGCGAGAAAGGACTTCAGCTTGCAAAGGCAACACTTGTGTAAACTCATGAGTATCTTAGGTAAGAGTGACTTTAATAAGAAAGAAAGAAGTCTTTAGTATCAAACTATTAATGAATGAACCTATGTTGTGGTGAGCTTTGTACTGAGTCTGATGCTTAATAATGTCTTATAAATAAACGAGGTTACTCAGTATTCATCAGAATGTTTTTTTTCTTTACATTGCGAATTTTAGAATATAAGAAGGTGCGGACCAAAAAGAAAGAATATGAGAAAGTAAATTTTTTTTTAAAATTACAAAACAAATTGAATTATATCTGCAGATCATTGTTATTAACCTAGCTTCTTGTTCTGTAACATCTGTACCATAAGATGAAGAATCCAAGGACTCTGTACCCGACGATGAAACTTGCCATGATACCAAGATTGCTCCATTTCTGAGACTCCTTGAGGTCTTGTTGTATTAAGAACACGTCTCCTCGATACTCGTTGATCATCAGGCACTCAAATGGATACTTGAAGAGGCTGAGATAATGCATGAACTCCCAGTAAACCGGGATCCTCTCCTTTGCGATGAAATACCCAGAAAAGAGGAAGAAAGATCCCATGAGACCTGAGATTACTGATGTCCCCATTATGAAGTTTGGGACAAGAGCACTGAAACATGCAACAAAAGAGTTTGACATCAGAAGAACAATCCATATCACCAATGAGAAGTAGAAGAACCCGTCTAGCTCTCTTCTGAGACCAACCAGCCAATAAACCGGAGTAGCAAAGAGCATGCTTATGATCAACAGGAAGGGAATGAAGATGAGGGTATCTGCTAAAACATAAGACAGAACTCTGTAAGCTCGTCTCGATGTCTCTCTCATTAGGATTCTCCGGTCTTGCAAGAAAATTGGAAGTCCCTCTGTTGTAGAAGATAGCAAGAAAGTGAGGGTAAATGCGAAGAACCCGGTTCGCAAAACTTTCGCTTCTTGCTTTTGATTTCCCACGTTCAAGTAAATTGAGCCGAGTATAAGACCCGCAATGGAGGCCTGTAAAGCTCTGGTTGTGAACAATTGCTTGGTTCTGAAGATGTTCTTGCAAGATCTTTGCCCAAGTATCTGCACTTCCTCTAACACTGAGTTGCTGTGAGAATCAGATTGTTGAAAGTCTCCAGCATTAATGTAGCAGCTCTTCCATGTTTTGCTATGACCATAACATGAGATTTCTCTGCAACTCTGTGTTCTGATCGGTTCAAGACTCCCTGCAATATCAATTGCATACTCCAAGACATTTACACGCCGAGGTATCTGGTGACCGGAGAACTTAATCTTCTGATGAAGGCTATTAACCGATCCGTTTTGAACAACCACCCCATTAGAGAGCAACACTATCCGGTCTATCTGCTCAAGTATGCGAAAACCAGGCTGGTGAATCGTCAGAACAATGGTTTTACCTTGTTTAACCGTCATATCTTTTAGAAGCATCACAACCTGAAGAGCGGACGCTGAATCCAAACCAGAGGTTGGCTCATCAATCAATATAACATTTGGATCATGAACAAGTTCAACTCCAATAGAAACCCTTCTTCTCTCTCCTCCAGAGATTCCAGATCGTGTTCCTTGACCGATCCTTGAATCCGCAACACGTTCAAGACCGAGTTCTTGAATCAGCCTCTTCACCTTTGCAGCTGCATCTTTCTTCTTAGTCTTCAGCCTTAGGAGCGCACTGTACATCAGTGTTTCTTGCACTGTAAGAAACGGAAACAGAGCATCTTCTTGTGGCACAAACCCTGAAAGCCTCCTGTACTCGGGACCATCCATAGGCCTACCATTGACAAGCACCTGCCCCGAAACTTTCCCATGAGAAACTTTTCCAGCGAGAATCTCTAGCAACGTGGTTTTTCCTGCCCCACTAGGACCGGCGATGGCAGTGATCTCTGCGGATCTTGCATCACAAGAAACATCCTTCAATATAACTTTTTCTTCCTTCTCACTCAACAAACCACATAAATTAGAAAATTTTGGAGTGCTTCCGCCTAATCGATATGATAGATTATTGGTTTCTAGCCTATATGAGATTTTCCGGCCACCGGGAATAGGAGCTTTCACCGGTAATTCTGAAGAAACAGAGATTCCAAAGTTTTTTATTCTGTCCCTTATGACTTGATTTACAAAAACATATATACTCGAGAGAGCAGATCCATACGAATCATATCTATACATACAAGGAAAGCTATATTAACTTTGCTGATCTTACGGGATTGACATATTGACCAAACAGCTTCACGGCCAAGTCACCTATAACCATGACGAAACCAACTGCAATTAGAGTAAACCGATAGCTAACCTGAAACCAATCTCCAACACTCCCCCTCAAGTTGGAGCATACAAGTTTCGTATGCCTAACTTGATCCGAAACGATGCGAAGCTGTCTCGACCAAGGGGTTTTGTAAAGATATCCGCAAGCTGAAATTCAGTGCCAACGTGACGAAGAACAAGATTACGACGAACAAGCTCATCACGAACAAAATGGCAGTCAATCTCTATATGTTTAGTGCGTTCATGGAATACGGGATTTGTTGCGATGTGTATGGCCGGTTTACTGTCACAACACACCACCATTGGCTGATCATGTCGAACTCCCAGAGTAAGCAACAACTGTTTGAGCCATAAAAGTTCTGATGTAAGAAATGACATTGCCCGATACTCCGCTTCTGCAGAGGACTTGCTCACGGTTTCTTGCTTTCGAGTTTTCCATGAAATTGGTGAATCACCAAGCTGAACTATATAACCAGTAACAGACCTTCGAGATATGGGACAAGTCGCATAGTCAGAGTCACACCACCCAGTGATCTGAAAATCACCTGTTCGACGCAGCAAAATACCTTGGCCGGGATCAGACTTTAAATAACGAACGATTCGAAGCGCAGCCTCCCAATGATCTTCACGTGGCTGTTGCATAAACCTGGCCAGCATATGAACAGAGAATGCGAGGTCTGGCCGTGTTACTGCCAAGTAGATCAAACGCCCAATCAACCGTCGATACTGTTGGGGCTGAGGAAGAAGAGGTGATTCAGACAACATGAGCTCATGAGTTTGTTCTAGTGGAAAAGTCGCTGGTTTTGCTCCCATCATACCAGTTTCAGAGATGATATCTAACGCATATTTGCGCTGACATATGTATATGCCTGCCGAGTTCCTTGCAACCTCTATCCCCAAAAAATATTTTAGAGGTCCCAAATCCTTCATGTGAAAACATGATGCCAAATAATCTTTAAAATCTTGGTTTGCCTTTGGTGAACTCCCCGAAATTATCAGGTCATCAACATAAATCAGTATATTGATCCGAACAGCTCCCCTGGTCAAAGTGAACAAAGAATAGTCGGACAAGGATTGTTTAAATCCATAATTCTTCAATGATGTTGTCAACTTCTCAAACCAGCATCGTGGAGCCTGTTTTAAACCATACAAGGCTTTGCGTAGACGACATACCTTGTTGGGATGAGAAGCAGCAAAGCCAGGGGGTAGCTTCATGTAGACTTCTTCGCGAAGATCTCCATGTAAAAATGCATTGTGGACATCCATCTGATGGATTTCCCAGTTTCGTTTTGATGCAACGTCGAGAAACATTCGCACCGTTCCCATCTTAGCCACAGGGGCAAAGGTTTCACCATAGTCTTCACCCTCTTTTTGTTTGTTGCCAAGTGCAACAAGTCGTGCCTTATACCTCTCAACGGATCCATCAGAGTGATATTTAACTTTGTAGACCCATTGACAGCCGATTGCTCGTTTTCCTGGAGGTAAATCTTCTATCGTCCATGTACCATTTTCCTCTTGAGCATCAATTTCGGTTGTCATTGCGTTATTCCAACGGTCATCAGCAACAGCCTCTTTATACGATCTTGGTTCAACGGCTTTTGCAACCGCAGCCATATACGCAACATGAGATTTAGAAAAACGCTTTTTAGAATCCTGTTTCGAAATTGGGTACCGTACCTTGGTGGAGAAAGAATTCGGTGATTCACAAGCAGCAGAATTAACAACATAATCTTTTAAGTGGACAGGAGCTTCTCTCTTTCGCTTACTTTGACGGGGAGGAGGTTGTGCTATCGGACCACCAACCGTCGCTTTCGAACGTTTATTCCGACGAGAACTTGGCCGGTTAACTGGAGCTGCAACTGTAGAGGTTGAAGCTGTCAAATCGGAATCTAGTCTTAATTCCGGTGGCGAGGCTGAGCCAGAGGGAGTGAGCACCGGCGAGGTTTCTGCTTCCGTCGTAGCCGCAGGAGAGTCATTGGAAGATGAAGACGTGGTCTCAAATTCACGTGGACCTTGACTTTCTTCATTTGGGCCTGAATATTGTAACGGGCCTTGAGGGACATTAAGATGTTCTTCTTGTAATGGGCCACTAGAAATTGAAGCCCACAACTTTGGTGTATCTTCTTCATCAACGTGAGAGACCTCCATTGTCGAGCTTGGAGAAAATGGAAATTCAGATTCGGAGAAGACCACATCTCGTGAGACAAAAAATTCTTGTGATTCTAAATCAAACAATCTCCAACCTTTTTGACCATTTGGATAACCAACGAACAAACACCGTCGACTTCGTGACTCGAATTTGTCGCCGTGACGTTTTTGATTGTGAGCATAACACAAGCTCCCAAAAACTTTTA
Organism: Camelina sativa; assembly: GCF_000633955.1. NCBI lineage: Eukaryota > Viridiplantae > Streptophyta > Magnoliopsida > Brassicales > Brassicaceae > Camelina > Camelina sativa. Next base: position 29,713,649 of record NC_025698.1, on the reverse strand, counting down.
AATGTCCATACTGAGGAGGCTTCTTATGAAGACGTTCATACGGAGTTTTGTTGTTCAAAATAGAGCTGGGAGTTCGATTAATCAAGTAAGCCGCTGTTAAAACACATTCGCCCCAAAACTTTAAAGGCAGTTGCGCTTGAAACCGTAAAGCCCTCGCAATATTGAGAATGTGTCTGTGTTTTCTTTCAACCCTGCCATTCTGCTCAGGCGTAGAAACACACGAACGTTCATGAAGAATACCGTGTTCTTGGAAAAACTTTGTTAAACACATGAACTCTGAACCGTTATCACTGCGTATTGTTTGAACTTGCACCCCAAATTGACGCTCTGTTAAAGCTAAGAAATTTTTTAAATGACCAGAAGCCTCACGTTTTTCAGCCAACAAATATAACCAAACTCCTCTAGAATAATCATCTACTATTGTCAGAAAATATTTGGCCCCAGAATGAGAAGTTGTGCGGTAAGGTCCCCATAAATCACAGTGGATTAACTCAAAAATACGAGATGTCTTATTCATACTCAATGGAAATGAAGTTCGAGTTTGCTTTGCGCGGAGACATATATCACACGCTTGATTTAAACTTGAAGAAGAAACAGAAACAGAAATTGCAGGAAGTAAACCGACTACTCTCGCAGAAGGATGACCCATCCTTTTATGCCACAGCTCATACTCCTTCTCCTCTTTCGTAGTGACTGATGCTGCGATCTCCATACTACGAAAGTAAAAAGTTCCTCCTGCTCTAATACCCGTCCCAATCACAGTCTTCAAAGTGCGGTCCTGAACCACAAGAAAGTGATCAGTCATTTGCAAAACACAACGGTTTTCATCCATCAATTGTCCAATTGAAAGCAAATCAGATTGAAACTCCTCAACATAGAAGACTGAATTCATAACCAAATCTGAACTAAGTCTAACTGTCCCTTCTTTCACAGAAACCCTTTCTCTACCATCAGCCAAAATAATTAAAACCGGAGGCATATCTCTTACATTTGTAAGAATATCAAACTTTCCTGTCAAATGATGAGAGGCGCCTGTATCCATAATCCAAGAGGGAACGTTGGACTTACCGGTTAACTTTTCGGTGGGCTCGTCCTTGCCAGCATTGAGGACTCTTTTGATGGTACGCCATTGATCCTCAGTTAAAGTGAGACCCTCACGATCACGATCAGTCACCACATGGTTGGCGTGTTCTGTTACGTCAAGGTTCGGAACACAAACACGGTTAGCATATGCTGCAGACCCGCGTCCTCGACCTCCATTGGAGCTTGCTCCACCACGGCCACGTCCTGGTACAGAACGACTGCGAGGAGTGCCATTCGGGTTCGTGGCAGGAGTGCCATTCGGGTTCGTGGGAAAATTCCCATTCAGGTTCGTCTGAGTCTGTCCGTCCGTCATTGTCGTGAAAAAAAAACGATAAGAAAAACCTTTAATTTCACAAAAATGATTCAAGCTCTGATACCATGAAGAAACAGAGATTCCAAAGTTTTCTATTCTGTCCCTTATGACTTGATTTACAAAAACATATATACTCGAGAGAGCAGATCCATACGAATCATATCTATACATACAAGGAAAGCTATATTAACTTTGCTGATCTTACGGGATTGACATATTGACCAAACAGCTTCACGGCCAAGTCACCTATAACCATGACGAAACCAACTGCAATTAGAGTAAACCGATAGCTAACCTGAAACCAATCTCCAACAAATTCCATCTAAGAAAGAAAGATGGGAAAAGAAAGCATCAAACTTTGATTAAGAAGATAGAGATATTAAAAAACTGAACAAAGAGTGTGAGATTAAGTGAAGAATAAATGGTAGAGAAGATGAACTAACACACCAAACTTTAAGGAACCTCTCAGCTTATATTATTCAAACATTCAAAAGCTTGAAGACTTTTAATAAGCTTTCTCTCATTGCCTTCCATAAATACCGAAAAGCATTTGACTATAACTAAAAATCAAAGATATTTATACTTCCAAGCTTTAAAATTGTATACTAATTAGTAATTTTGTATGACCAAATAAAAATGCTATATTTTCTCTTAATAAATTACTGTCCTTAAATAATGTATATGATACAGTCAGATGAATTCTAATGAAATTGGTTGACCAAAAAAAATATAATAAGAAATTAAAATATTTTGTATCTTTCTTAATTCTTATATTGGGTGTAAGAATTGTGAAGAGGTACAAGAAAAAGCAAAAATAAAAATAAAAAAATTAGTTAGAAAGAGATTGGTTTCTTTGGAGATATCTAAATTCGGGTGAGCTGAAAAGTTGACCGTGAAATGTGTTTGCCTTGTTGGTGAACTTGTTTTATCTAATTTATTAGTTCTTTTTTTTCTACCCAGTTTGGTGGTTAATTATATGGAGTACGTAGTATCATCACCTACAAAACTAATTACGTGTTTCGAACTCCTGTGCCATTTTGAGGTTTCGCGTTCAGGGAATAAGGATTGAATACTCTCCGAAGAAACCAATTTGCTAGCTAATTTGATTATTTTGAGAAAAAATGTTTGCTTGTTAAACACACTATGAAAGGTATATGTTGCTTCTTTGGTTTGTTCGGATTGGTTCGGATCGAACATTTTGCCTCTTTGGTTTGTTTGGATCAGTATTGCTGAATGTACGAAAAATTCAAACAAGAGCCAATAAACGGGTATGCAAACTTATAACCAGGAGGGCCACATGGATCGACCATACTAGTTAAAAAACCAGTCAAACAACCGAACCCTAAGTAAGAGTTCTTCTACCCTAGAAAATTAGAAATAAACACAAATGGGTCTTGTTAACGTACGGCCCATCACACAACTCATGTCGTTTCTTATGAAAACGTATCAGTCCCACATCGGTTAGAACTGAAGGAATGATTGAAGAAGCAGAGTATAAGAGAAGATGTAGACCGAATTAGAAAAGTACTTACCTGGACGGGGTCAATTCTTGATCAAGAAGAAGAGTGGCCTAAGCTAGTAACCTCCATTGCACATAAAGGAGGGGTGCTTAGCTTAAGGTCTCCCCAAGTAGGAGAGCCTGCGTCATTATTTGTGGCAGAGGAGGCCTGCGTTCGCGCGGCCTCTACCATTTTCAGTCTTAATCATACTTTGTACTTTTTTTAATTGACAACACTCTTAGGAATGTTAACTTTTGGAAATCCATATTTAGTAGTACTTTGGACAGAGTCCCACATCGGAAGTATACATCAAGTTGATATGTTCTGTTTTGGTATAAAAGAAAGAGGCAGTTGTTGAAAGAAAGTTATCTTTGCGCTTGGGGCAATGACGCAGCTAGTGAGGTTCTAACCGATGCGCGTCTATTGCTGGTTGAAAACTATTTCCAAACCCCCTCTTAGGGTGTGAAAACCTTTGAGAATTTTTGGAAGGGATCCTTTCGGGGTAAAGCCCTACAATTTTCAGTTTAAATTTTTTTTTAACTCAACTCATGGCATTGTTTCTTTGTCTGACCTAATTGTTAATAGCAAAACAAACGTTTTGTATGGTGGTTAACAATGTTCATTTCCCCGGTAATGTTAACAACACAATTCACTCACTTTCAGCTATATATAGGAGTATATATCCTGAAGTTCAAAATTTCAGGTGGTGAGATTCTCAATTTTTAGTAACGTTTCTGTGGAAGTCACTGATGGGTTTCTGCTGACAAACTTACCGTCGGAGCTGAAGTTCAAAAACATGTTCCAATGGCAGCCAATTCAGACATACGCCGCCATCTCTAAACATGTGAATGCATGTCAAAGCCCAGTGGGATCAGGTTTCGCAAAACTATAAAGCAATGCAACAACTGCTTCATCATGTAACATCAAATGCTCAATCTTTCAATTAGATGTGTTTGGTTTCTCATGTGTACATTGATCACCATATTAACTTGTTTAGGGAGGGGAGAATGGTGCGGTTTTGACCCTGAAACTGAGTGACATGGGGAACTACGGGTGCTAGTTACCTTGACTGCACCGAGAGAATTTCACTGCCTTTACACGCAGAGGCTCACGTAAACCTCATCAGAAAGAGACCATTGAGTTCCCTTAGAGCTCAGCTCACAGTACGTGAATGATGATATACTTTGAGACGTCGCAGAATAAGCAAGGTACGTGAATGATGATATTAACAGTTTTAGACCGTTCGAGGTAGAGAATGCTAGAAGTTGATGAAACTGAGCCATCATGATTACAAACAATCTCCTGAAGAAATCTCAGGGAATGGGAAAAAGAGATGCATTAACAAGAAAACCAGAGATTGCTGTTAAGACACAGTCATGATTCTTGCTGTAAATGCTCATTGATTCTATAATCACCTTTTTGGTTTGCTTCCAAATTTAATATCAGATAAGATATACAAGTTGATTTAAAGATTAATGAAAAGAATTGAATTTGAAATAAACCACAAATACAACAAATCATAAAAACAAATCACAAATCTTATATTACATAAACCAAACTGAAGATCAAATTTTGAGTTGGATCAATTTAGCTGATATATGGAAAACACTGATCGAGGTTCAAACCAATCTCCTGATGAGTGTACCAATCATCGAGGGAGCTTTCAAAATTAGTATCGAATCAATGAGTTGATCAATATCCAGCTCTTGATCGAAATCCAAGTTTACTTCAGTAATAGAGTTGTTGTTGTTGTTGTCCGTAACGCAGAAGCTTTCACAAAGCGAGAAGATCTGATCTTGTTCTTCAGTGATGTCGTTCGTATCTGCAGGTAGATCATCAGTGAAGACTGTGTCCGCTCTGAGAGAATCATCATCTGGAGAAGTGGACTGATCATCGATAACATCAGGGATGATTGGAGAAGTAGTACAAATAGATTGCAGATGATTTAGGGTTTGATCCGGCTCTTGAGTTGCGCCGTCTAAGATAAAACCACTCTTCTCGTTGTTCTTCAGGTCCTCGTGATCATTAACGAAAGCTTGATTATTATTATTAACGAAAGAAGCTTCATCCGCACGCAATTCCTTGAGATTACCCAACAACATCCACATGGAATCAATTACGTCACTAATCTCTCGCGGATCCTCCGATCTGATAAGCCTCTCGTTGTTCCACCAAAACCCTAACCCTAGGTTCTTACGAGTCAAGCAGATACCAACGTCCTCCCTCATCGCTTTGTCAACCTCGGGAATCAGGATTAGGAACGGGAACATGACGTTGTCCCGAGAGAAAAGCAGAGACAACGCCATCCACGGAGGAGTGACCGAAGGAGTAGTAGGAGACGTTGGATTCGGAAGAAGAAGGAGTAGCTAAGACAGCGACTTGTGCACCGGAGAGGAGACAAAGCTGAGCGGCTTTACTGAAGAGTCCGTTACGACGTTTGACACAGGTCCTTGAGAGCTCTTCTTTTTGATCTTCTTAATATCTATCTTCCTCTTCATTCCTCCTTTCTTCACCATTGTTTTCTTCTGATTAGAGAGAGTTTCTAGTGAGTTGAGAGAGAGTTTTTTTTTTATAATAATGATTTCCTAACAACAATTTGCTATGATTTCCTAACAACAATTTGCTATGATTTCCTAATTCTAATTGGTAATAAAGAAAAGGAAATAACCTTAACCCTCACATCTAAACTATATCTGCTTCAATTTTTTCGGTTTACGTAATTAATTTACTAAACCGAATTAAACCATTTGCTACGTCGGTTCAAATAATATCGCATGGGGTTAAAAGCCCACACATTTGTTGTAAAGGCTCTGAAGATGCATCAATTGACATAAGTGTTGTACTAAAACAAAAGTAGTACAAGATGTGGATCAGCGGGATTAAACCAAAGAGGAAATCTATTAAAGCGGTTAAGAGAAATCACATGAAGCAAGAAGAAGTTTTTGGAAGAGTAAATACTTTCTTGTTATAAGGATAAAAGGAAGTTTTACAAAGAAAGATTGTTAATTTCCTAAACTATAAAGAAAAAGGAAATTAACAATTCTGACTAGAATTGGGAATTAGCCTATTGTGTGGCTAAGTCCAATTAGTATAAATAGGGGAGGATGGGTCTTGAGAAAGATCAGCATTTCATAGATTGAGAGATCCTAGCATTGAATCTTAAGCTTAGAGAAAGAATAGCTTGAAGATTCAAAGAAAGCTAAGAGCTTAATAGGATTAGAAAATAGAGTTAAGGAGAAATCGTGTAAGAACTTATTTTCTAATAAAAGAGAGTTATTTGAATTTCTGTTCGATATTCAGTGTTAAAGATCCAAACGGTTTAGCTCTTACGTTTTCAGGCTCGATATGAACCCTAAAATCCTTTCTTCCTCGATCTTGATTTTGGCGCCAAAATCCGCAGTCCTGTGTATTATATTTCCCACTTGACCAAATTGATCTGATCGGTATCATTCTAGCGAAGAGAGAGAGAGAGAGGGGAAGAGGGCGTGGCGTAACGAGAAGGCGGCGCCTGAGATTCTAATGGTGTCAAATTCGGAAACGGGGTATCATCGGCGGATTATGAGACAATGATGTCAACATCGGACGTTGAGCTATTGAAGAGGACGTGGCGTAACGAGAAAGCGGCGCCAGAGATTCTTCAGTACGAAGGAGCTCTTGTTGAAATAGCCAAAGAACAGATCGAATTAGTGGTAAAAATCTCTAAAACCCTAATTTTGTTTGTTTGTGTTGGGGATTTTTTGAGTTTTGAAATGTTGGTAATACATCAACAATACAGGAAGAAACAATTGAGGATTATGTGGAAAATGGTAAAGACCCTTTGGTAGTGTCTCTTTTATGAGATGGATTTGGATAGAACCCAATTTCTACTACTCAGATCATATCTAAGGGTTAGGCTCCTCAAGGTCTGTGTTGTTTATCTTTTGTCCACCCTATCTTCTATTTCCACGAGTCTCAGATTAGGGGTGTGACTTTATCAACGTTGATTTTTTTTTAAAGTGTCAATTGTAGTACAGGAATGTTGCGTAATAGACTTTGATTGCGACTGTAAGTATATTTGCAAATTACTAGATTTTAATCCGCGTTACACCGCAAGCATATAATTTTTATTATAATTTATATTTTGTTGTATCTATTTGTTAAATATTAGATGTTTTGTAAATAGAGTAATAACTAAATTTTTCGGTTGTTGTGCGAATAAACATTTATATTATTTTTTAACCCGCAATACACTTAATGACCATTTGTTTGTTATATTTAGTTTGTTTTGTTTCATGTTTGAGATTTTATTTTGATTTTTAGTTATTATAACAAAAAATAAGGGATCTAAATACATACAGTAAAACCTCTATAAATTAATAATGTTGGGACCAAGACATTTTATTAATTTATAGTAATATTAATTTATCTATAAATTAATAATTATTATTTATACTGTAAATTAATAATTATTAATGTATATGTATATTTTTTCTTGTTTAATTTTTTAAAAGTTATGAATTGAGACAATTTTTGCAAAATAAGATTAGAATTTTGGATGTTGTAAATTTTATGGTATTGGAATTGAATTTGAAATAATTAAAAAATATTATTGACAATGAATTAAAAATATTACAGACAAATTCACTTATACATAGGACATAAATATTCAAATTTATGAATAAGAATATCAATTATCGTATTTTAATAGTCTATTAAACTATCAAAATGTAAATGATGCATATTTAGAAATTGAAATCTTTAAAAAGTTTTAGGTGTTTTATGAAATGTTACAGAATATTTTATATCATTATAGTTTGAAGATACAACATAACAATTGTTTTATAGATATGAGTTTTAAGAAAAACATACTTTAATATATCAACATATATATATATATATATATATGTGTGTGTAAATTTACATGATTATTAATTTATGATATTAGTGGGACCATATTTTACATGGGGTTTCAAAAAAATTATTATCTTATTAGCTTATCGAATTTTGTTATTTTTTACACTGTCCCGACTTGGGACTAACAAAATTTATTAATTTAGAGTGTTTATTAATTTATAGAGTATTAATTTATAGAGGTTTTACTTTAATAAGTAATTTTTATGATGTGATTAAGTCACATTTTTCCTAATGATTTAATTATTTTACACATTCTAGTTAAATTAACTTGATTTTATGTCAAATATTCTAATATTAGTAGTGTTGATAAATAATTAAATGAAGATTTAACCCGTGTTAACACAAATTTTATAATATTTTATTAATTCCAACATGTCCTCTTTATAACTCATTTACTATATAACCACATTATATAGCATTTTAAACTTTTTAATTTTACATATTCGTAATAATTAAATTTTTTATTAAGTTTATATATGTTAATTATATATTTAAATAAATGTCAATCGAAGTTTTTCTTACGTTAATAATCAAATCTCACAGGTTTTGGAAAACAAAATAGGAATCTTGTTGTTTTCTTTGTTTGCGAATGATTCAAATATAGAATATCTTCAAAACACAACAAAATGTGTTGTTAAATATATGATAGTTTCTATTTCCATATTGATTACTGTTATTTATTTAGTTGGAATGAAATGTAAAATATTTAGGAAACAAAATCTGTAGTAATGTTACTTTTGGAAAAAATTTAGGGGTTAATGTTGTAAATAACTTTTTAAATAAACAAAAATAAAAAGGTATAACACAAAATGTACTTCAAAAATGTTAATATAGATTGCTTAGACTCTGCTTTTGATCATTTCGTAGGAAATGGTTAGTGATATTTGGAATGCAATGTTTGCTTGACAGTTAATAAACCAGGTGTTAGCTGTTGTACAAATATGTTTGCTGTAAAGACAAAATTCTTGCCATATATGTATCTCCAGTGGTTTTCATTTGACGGTTGCAGATAGAGAAGTTTTTGTTCCACAACCTCAAGTCAGAAGAAGCTGAAAGACGGCTGTCTGACCAAGAGAAGGTGTTTGCTACAAGGTTTGCTTATTCTTACTTTATTCTTACAAATTTACGTTAATAGCTGGGCATTGTCAGTCATATATATATATATTTGAATGATTTACATCTACAGGTGTGCTGATGATTTAGCAATAGCATTTCGAAGAGAGTGTACTGCTTAAGTTGCCTGAGAGCTATCAGTCGGTTCTCAAGCAATCACTTATAAGTGAAGTGGACGATATGGGTACCTTACCTTCCTTAACCAGTTAACCTTATCACTTTGAACCATATTCCGAGTTGGTTTGTCATAATAGTTGAACAATCTTTTCATATAGTAGCTAGAGTTCTCTGTGTGTTACTGAAGACTATACTATAACTTGTGAACTTACAGTGCCGCAGCCGCATTTGGACACCTTTGTTGTTTGTAGAAACAACAACTTTGTCTCCCTCAATTGATATGAAGAGTGAGAGAATTCTCTTTCCCCCATACACATTTATACACAACCTTTCTGTTATCTAAGTGTGGGGTTTTTTTGCCTTTACTTACTTTTGGCAGAGGAGAGAGCCCCGAGACTGTGGAGATGGAGTGCGCTGATCTCTACTTCATACGTTACAAGATTGTAAAAGGAGCAATCGAATATGGCCAAATTGACTTGATCTTAACTCAAACATAGCATAAGTTTTGGGTGCTGCTGCTACCTTTTGTAGTTCTGTTCAATGTTTATGATTTTGAGTTGTATAGTGAAATTTTATGGTGTATGAGTTTCCTTATGTCCTGATAGAAACTTGTCATGATGTGGCTCGTGTGTAGTTTATCGTCATCGATCTTCTTAGAATGTTTATCTTCTTTTGCGTCGTCCATCTTCCCTACACTCTCTACAACCATTCTGCGACCTTCCAAATATCCGATTCTACACCAACTTTTCCTTCACTAGCAATAGTGGATAGAGAGGAGGGATATAAAATAATAAAAATGACAACAAAAGGATAAATGATGGTAATTTTAAAGATTGAAATATATAATATATTACAACATTTTCAATACATTTTACAAAAAGTGTTATTTTACATTTCCAATACATTATTTTATATTTTCAATGTTTTTTTACATTAGATTTCTCTTGATCTATGACTAAATTAACTCATTAAACACTTATTAAATAAGAATATATATATATATATATTAATGTTTTCTTAATTTGTGTGAAATATGTCAAAATGACACTTTTTGTGAAACAGAAATAATACTAAAACTTGACTATATGTTAAACGTGGCCGTAATTTTTTTTCCAAATAAGATCAAGATGCTTAGATGTGGCCTAGGGGCTATTGCTCATTCTCTAAACAAGTGAAGCACAACTCGGCCTAATTAACAATACTACATCGACGACCTATAGTATATTTATCATTCACAATTTATACACCTTCTAAAATGCAGTAATCTCAGAGTTAAAATGCAACAAGTCTCTAAAATGTAAAGCTTACCATTGATTAAATTTGTGACGTTCTATCAGTCTGATTTTGTTTCATATATATATATGTATGATTTATAAGATGAGAGGCTGAATAATACTTATTAGATGGAGAGAGTACATTATATAGTAGGGATACAATAGAGATTAGGGATCTATCATTTACAATACTAGCCTTTCCATATATACATTCTACACGCCCCCTCAAGATGGAGGGGCTGAAGTCACGCCAACCTTGTCAAATAACTCGGTGAACCTGCTTCGCGGCAATGGTTTGGTAAGTGCATCTGCAAGCTGGTCTTTAGTGGAAACATGTTCAACCCTTAACTCACCCGATTGAACCTGTTCCCGAATGAAATGGTAGTCCAAGGCGATGTGTTTCATGCGGGAGTGAAAGACAAGGTTAGCACAGAGATATGTTGCACCTACATTGTCACAATAAACAATTGGATAAGTCGGAAGCTGAACACCAAGTTCCGTAAGTAACGAAGTGAGCCAACATAGTTCAGCGGTGGTATTTCCGACAGCTCTATATTCAGCTTCGGTAGATGAGTGAGCAACACCCTTCTGCTTCTTAGAGGACCAAGCAACCGGAGCAGAACCAAAATAGATAAGGTAGGCATTGGTGGATACCATATCATCAGTGTCACCGGCCCAATCTGCATCGGAGTAGGCATGAAGTGCAAGCGGGGCATTAGGGCGAAGATAAATGCCATGAGAGAGTGTTCCAACCAGGTAGCGGAAAATCCGTTTAGCAGCTTGCCAATGCATATCAGTAGGCCGATGCATAAACAGAGACAATTTGTTCACCGCATAGGCTATATCAGGTCGGGTGAAAGACAAATATTGAAGGCTGCCTGGTTGGATCATCAAAGAGATTGCCGGAGGATAGAGATAACTTCGGTTTCGGTGACACTGGTGTGGAGACCGGTTTAGAGTCAAGCATGTTAGTCTTGACAAGAAGGTAAGGTATGTACCGTTTCTGCATGAGATGTAGTCCGTGTGGTGTTCTCGTAGCCTCCACTCCCAAATAATAACGTAGTTCAGTGGGAGCCTTGAGAGAGAACCGAGTGGACAGAGCATCGATAAAACCGGTGATAAGGGACTGAGAACTTCCTGTCACAATGATATCATCGACATAAACAAATGTGTAAACAATGTCGTTACCATTGAGATAGGCGAACACCGAAGTATCAGCAAGAGAGTTCCTAAATCCCATCTGAAGCAAGTAGGTCTTTAATTCTTGATACCAAGCACGGGGAGCTTATTTTAGTCCATACAAAGCCTTGTTTAACCCACAAACATGGTGTGGACGGTCCTTATCGATAAAACCTGGTGGTTGAGAGACATAGACCTCATCCGTTAGTGTCCCATGTAAGAAAGCGTTATTGACGTCGAGTTGACGAATCGGCCAGTTATGGTTCACAGCAAGTTGTAGCACCAATCGAATGGTATTGGACTTGACCATAGGACTGTATGTTTCGTCATAGTCAAGCCTATACTCTTGATTGAACCCGCGAGCTACCAAATGTGCTTTATTCCTGTCAAGAGAACCACTGGGCAAATACTTTAGTGTATAAACCCATTTAGTAGGAATAATATTATGACCAGGAGGTGGAGGAACCAAATCAAAAGTATGCATCCGTGTTTGTGCATTCATCTCCAATCCCATTGCATCACGCCATTCTTATCTCACATAGCCTGAGTAACCGTCGGTGGAATTGTTATTTTCGTTATGATGGCAAAGAGACTAAACTTGGTTTTTGGCTTAGTAATATTATTCTTTCTCCGTGTTTTCATGGGATGAGTGTTCACTGATGGAATCGGTGGAATCGGAGGTGCAGCTAACGGTGGTGCAGGTGACGGAGAAGGATAGGGTGATGGAGACGAACGTAGAGAAGGAGATGGACTCGTCTCTGGTGGGCTTGGCTGTGACACAGAATCTGTTGATGGGCCTGGAGATGAATCATGGCCCAGCAAAGAATTGCCTTCATGAAGATCGAACCGTGGTGGTGATGATGGCGTAGTCGTGACTTGAGTCGATGGTGAAGGAGCTGGAGGGACCGGTTCTGGTGGAGAAGGAAGCGGAACTGTAGGAGGTGGAGATGTCGGAACGGTGACAATGGAAGGAGAAGAGATAACAACGTTCTCCGGTGGAGACTTGGTATCGGCGGTGGTTGGCAAAACAAAAGGAAAACTCAATTCCACAAACTGAACATGCCTCGACGTATAAACCTGACCCATCGCAATATCAAGACACAAATACGCACTTTGTGTTAATGAATAACCCATGAACACACAAGGTTTAGAAAGATCGTCACGTTTGTGTGCCGTATATGGGCGGAGCCATGGAAAACAAAGACTCCCGAAGACACGAAGCTTGAGATAATTAGGCTCTTGTTGGAACAGCTTGGCATAGGGTGACACATTGTCTAACACCGGTGTTTGCATCCGGTTAATGAGATAGACAGCAGTTGCGAACGCATAGGGCCAATAGTGCTTAGGAACCGAGGCTTGATGTAATAGTGTGAGACCGGTCTCAACGATATGCCGATGCTTCCGTTCAGAGATACCGTTGTGCTCCGATGTGTGTGGTGGTGTTGTGAGATGTGAGATCCCGTTTGTTGCCAAGAAATGTCGCAAAGCAAGAAATTTGCCTCCATTGTCGGAGTAGAGTGTTTGTATCTTTTCCTTGAATCGTGTTTCAACCAAAGATTTGAACGCAATGAATGTTTCTTTGACATCTGCCTTTTGCTTCAATGGATATAACCATGTATAACGGGTATAGTGATCCACAATGACCAAGTAATATTTGAAATTTTCATTTGAGAGTAATGGAGACATCCAAACATCGGAATAATATTGTAAAGGCTTAGTGGAAGAAATAGTGTTTGTATTGAAAGGAAGCTTATGGCTTTTATTGATAAGACAATGAGAACAGAACAAGGTAAAGAAAACTTGGAAAGAATATTGTGTAAAATCGGAGGTGATGGACGCCCAAGTCTGGAATGCCAAGATGATAAAGATGGTTTTGAGGTGGTGGTTGTCAAAATGGAAATCGGATCCTTGGTCATTGGAACTGGCCACTCATACAGCCCATTCTTAGTTCTGCCTTGCAGCAACCGGACCCCCGTTTTGAGATCCTTCACCTGAAAGTAGGCCGGAAAGAATTCCAAAGACACCCAATTAGCATTGCATAAACGAAAAACCGAGATAAGTTTTTTAGCAATATTAGGAACATATAAAACATCATTCAGAGTAAGCGGTTTAGTTGGTGTAGGGATTGAAGTGGAACCCGTGTGGGAAATAGGGAGACCAGTGCCGTCAGCAATAGTGACCTCTTCACCGCCATTGTAAGGGTGTTGGAGAGAGAGGTTGCTCAAGTCGGTAGTCAGATGATGGGTAGCCCCCGAATCAAGAAGCCATGGAGTTGTGGTGGCCATGTTAGCGCGGGGCTGCCATGGAACAGATGTCGGAGTGCTGTTGTTGAACGGAGGACCAGAGACCTGAAAGTGAGAGCAACGGCGTGCACTATGGCCATATACGCCACAAATCTGAAAAAACCTTGATAGCCACGTGGAGCCGAGTTGTTGTTGCGCGGAGCGTTGTTTTGTCGATTGTTGTAGCGAGATGTACCGCGGTGCTGCGAACCACGAACATTCACAGCATTTGTGGATGCCGGTAAAGACGACAAAGGCACGACGACACTCTTGAGTTTAACCTCATGGTGAAGTATCTTTTCATACACTTCAGCGAGAGTAGGAGAACGATCACAACCTTCAAGTTGATCGACGACACGGCTGTACTCTTCAGGGAGACCGGCAAGGATTTGCTCAATCTGGTCCTCATGCGGCATGGGGTTGCCAAGGTGAGCCAACTGATCAAATCGTGTTGTAAGACCCTGAAAGTACGCCTCAACGGACTTGTCTCCCTTGGTCCAGATCTTGATCTGCTGTCGGATCTGTTGAACATGAGCACGACTTGGAGCAGCATAGATCAACGTTAGCGTACGCCAGATCTCAGCAGACGTGGTCGTGTTAGAGAGCAAAGGTTGGACAGAAAGAGAGATAGCACCTAAAAATGCAATCAAGCGATTTTGTCGCTTCCAGATCTTGTAATCTGGGTTTTCAGAGGTAACACCGGCAGTGCTGGTAGTGGGAGGAGGGACAACGACATTTTCATCAACGTAGCCGATGAGATCGTAGCCATCAAGCAACGCACGTACTTGATGACTCCACATCAAAAAGTTGGTGCTGGTGAGCTTAGTCACATTCATCATGTTGACGGAAAGAATGTTTTGTGTCGCAGACACAACAATGGTCTCACCGGAGGAGGAAGACATGGTGAGCGGCGGGAATAAGAAAAACAGAAAAATTTAGGATTTTTAGGTAGAGAGATCGCAGCTATGATACCATATAAGATGAGAGGCTGAATAATACTTATTAGATGGAGAGAGTACATTATATAGTAGGGATACAATAGAGATTAGGGATCTATCATTTTCAATACTAGCCTTTCCATATATACATTCTACATGATTCACTCATAGACCCACCATTAGAAAATTGCATAGTGATAACATGTCAGTTTTAGAAAGAAAACAAATATTGTTACAAAATGTCTTATAATTTTTCTAAACATTAGATTGGTAACAACTTTATAAAGCTTTACAAATAGATAGTTTTAAAACTTACCAATCAAAAAGTGTTACGAAATATTTACTTTCAGTGTTTTTTGTATAGCTTTTATATGCCGCTATTTCTTATAGTTTTGCACTATTACATAATAGCTTACCACTCCCACTCATAGTTTCTCTGTACATATTTGTGTAAGTTACACATCATACCCTAAAATTTATGACTAATTAAAATAACAGCGTTCTATCCATTTTAGTTTTTTTCTCTATGTATATTTTTGATTAACTCGTAAAAATATCTGGCAGATAATTACATTTTTCTTTGGAAAAAAAAATATGTTTTTAAAAGTATAAAGTACCATAAAGCTTAAAAGCTTTCTAAATTGTAAACCTTATGATTAATTAAAATGACGGTGATCTATCCATTTGAGCTTTTTTTTGTTTCATACATGTATATATTTTATGATTAACTGATAAATTACCCATTACATTTGAAATGAAAATTAGACTCCCTCCGTTTCATAATATAGGATGTTTGGAGAAGTATTTTTGTTTCATAATATAAGATGTTTCTAACTTTCTATGCAACTTTTAGATTAAATTTATATTTTATATTATGCAGACTTGTTTATGATTGGTTAAACTTTTTAAAAGTAATTATTTCTTAATATACGTGTTTTCACTAAAACATCCTATATTTTGAAACGGAGGGAGTATTATTATTAATTGTTAACTTTATAGTTTTCCGTACAGTAAACCTTGTGGTTAGTAAAATAATGGTATTTTACCAATTTAAGATTATACTTTATGTTTAATTTTTAACTCATGTATTTTAGTATTATTTATCCAATTTTTTTATTAAGACTTGATTCCATGCTTCCAAACACTTACGCTTCCACGTATACGCTCCTGATTCCATGCAACTTAGCTATTCACTCCTTGTGGGAGGAGAAACAGTAGGCGGCAAGGAGAAGCACCACTTCCATCACCGCAGCTCATTCAATGACTCGACCAACAAGTTAGAAACCAGATCTATTCGATACAGCTTCAAAGAGATGCAAATTTTGATGGTTGCCTGCTGACTTGGCTTGCAAACAGTGGCGGATCTAGCCAAACTTGACACCAGGTGCAAAAAACTATTAAGGTGGAACATAGAGGGTGTCGAACCCAAGACCTCATTTTCTAATTTGGTGCAGTCTTACCATTAGACCAGTTTAACCTTAAGAATTTGTATGTAAATTCTTAAATTTATAAATTTCATATGGTGCACATGCACCACCTTTGATCGAGGTGGATCCGCCCCTGCTTGCAAATATCTAAAAGCATATGCACTGTAGTTTTTTTAATATGTAAGCTGAGTTAGTCTAAGAAAAGATGCACTTGTTGTAAAAACATATTATTGGGAATAAATTTTATTTTATTAAAAAAAAATTACTTGTGTTCCTAATAGATTTTGGTGTTTTGAGTTTTGTTCTTATTCCTAAAAGATTAATTAAATTGTTCTTGTTTCAGACTGCTTTGGTTTTATCAGATGACAAAAAAAGAAAAAAAAATTAATTTTATAGATCGAAAAAAACTGAATGTTGTAAAACACTTAGTGGACTCCATAGACCGGCCCGTTCACAGTCCATTAGGACATGGTCTTACGGCCCATAATATGTATCTCGGCCCATCGGTTCATGAGACTTAGTCTATGTCGGTTTGAGCTTTGGCCTTTGTACTCCCTATATATATGTAACCTCATTCGATTATCAATAATAAGAACAAGAGATTTCTCCCTTAACTCTCTAGTTTCACAACACGTTATCAGTACGATAGCCTCAAAACCCTAAAACCCTAAAAGCAGCCGCCGCTTCTCAAACCCTAAAACCCTAAGGCAGCCGCCGATTCTCTTCTCTCTTCGAAAACCTTAAACCGCTTATGTTCTTGGTAATCTACGAGCATCCTTTAGCTCGTGATCGAGATCTTCTCAAAACCCCATCGAGGTTCGTGGTTCGTGGTTCGGGGGTGAGTATGTTCGCGGTCCCTGACGTTCGCGGTACATGATTCCGGACGAGAAAAGTACAAAGAGCAGTTCGTGGGAAGCTGTTCGTGGTTCGTGAAAGCTGTTCGTGGTAGCTGTTCGCGGAAGCTGTTCGTGGTTCTGTTCGTGGTTCGTGATCAAAGGTACAACCGAGGTCTGTTAGCTCCCGGTTCACATCCAGTCAGCTCCAAATCGGTGAAAGGTAAAACAAATCTGAAACCCTCTTAAAACCCTATGAACCGAATTTGGACTTAAACATATAGAACCCTAAAACGAACAAGTACACAACCAACAAAGTTTAAGATCTCTAAAACCTAAAACTTAAAATTCGGATGGTGTTTAGGTTGCCAGATTTCTTGAGAATTAAAACCAATTATATTATGAATTAAATTTGGTTGTTTGTTCCTTGTTGTGATGCATAAGAACCTAGAAATATTTTGTTGTTTAAAGTTGTTCTAGGATATTAAAACTTGGATCATTCATGCATCATATTGAAATCGGATCATGTATAAGATAGGATCTATTTAAGCATAACTTGTTCATGTAATTTTCGGCTGCATGAATTAATCTCTAGGATTGTTAAAACTCAAAATCCGAATTTGATAGACTTGTGTTAAGGGTGAATCCGATTAAGTTGTTAGTAAATTGTTATTTTTCTAAAACTAAAACTTTGAAATCGGAATTAAAATATTTGGTTAGGATAATCTCCTAATTAATTTAGTAATTATCTAAAACACCCTAAAAACAATATTGTCTAAATCCTAGATCGAAAAAGAAATTTAAGAAAAAGGAAATCCTATCTAGAAATAAGGAAATTGTTGCATGCATACATATTTGTTTTTGTTGTCTTTGCATGCATGATTTTAAACCAAACGAAACCTATAATAGGCAAGGCATGTTTCGGTCTCAAATACCGCATGGCCTAAGGCATGTTTCGGTTTTAAATACCGCATGATCTGAATCAATATGTGTTGCATGGTTCGATCTCAAATATCGCATGCTAACTATCGGTTGTCTATCTTATATGCAGATGGCAAACCTAAAGAGCCTAGACTATTCCATCTTGCAAGCTTCTGGAAAGAACTACTTGGAATGGGTGAAAGACACCGAAATCCATCTAAGGTCAAATGGCCTGCACTGACAAAAGAAAGAATAAGTGTCTCCAGCATATGCACCATCATATTGCGGAGAGTCTCAAAAGCCA
>NC_025698.1:29692486-29695235 GCF_000633955.1 Camelina sativa | reverse complement strand
AGCCTAGACTATCCCATCTTGCAAGCTTCTGGAAAGAACTACTTGGAATGGGTGAAAGACACCGAAATCCATCTAAGGTCAAACGGCCTAGCCGGTTGCATTGATGAGGAAGTTGAGAGCACTGACAAGAGAAAGAACAAGTGTCTCCAGCATATGCACCATCATATTGCGGAGAGTCTCAAAAGCCAGTACCTCTTCATAGACAATCCTCTCGCCCTTTGGACACAGCTTAAACGTCGTTACGGGCACCAAAAGACGGTGCTCCTTCCAAAGGCCGAGTTCGATTGGAAGAACCTAAGGATCCAGGATTACAAATCCGTGGAGGAGTATAACTCTGAGCTTTTTAGAATTTTCTCACTCCTTAGGTTATGTGGAAAAGAGGTGACTGAAAGGGAGCTGATAGAAAAGACCTCGTCTACCTTCAGCCCTAACAATAGAGTTCTTCAGCAACAATATCGGCATCAAGGTTTTGCTGACTATGGGGCACTCATTGAATGTTTACTGCTATCTGAGCAGAATGATGAGTTGTTGCTGATGAACAGTGCTATGAGACCTCCTGGTACAGCCCCATTATCGGAAGCAAATAAGGTTGATTTGGGAAAGAAAACTGCAGTAGAGTCTAAGGAGCCAAAGGAGCCTCATGAGACCAACTACGTCCACAGAGAAAGACTCTACGACCAAGGCCGTGGTGGCAGAGGACGTGGTGACCGTGGCGGCCAGGCTGGCCGAGGAGGCCGCGGACGTGGTGGTAGGGGCCGTGGGTCCTTTAAACCACACACCAAGGCCAAATCGGTCTGCCACAGATGTGGTATGTCAAACCACTGGTCCAAGACCTGCAGAACTCCCAAACATCTCATTGATGCATACCAAGAAGTGCTAAAGAAAAATCCGGAAGCTAACTATGCATACATCGATGATGAAGGAGACTTCGATCATGAGAATGACGACTTGCTAGAGACTTCCGATTGCCTTCACAATGATGATTGACTTTCGTTTTATTTTGGTTTAATTTCAATGCTTTTATGCTTTATTTTCCTTCTATGTATTGGATTATTATTTTGATTTAAATGCAATGGATTTTTATTTTATAACTGTTTTGTTAAAATACAAAATTCTGTCCTATTTATAGAAATGGCCAAGGACATGAGTGAACTAGTGGTGGACAGTGGATCCAGCCACACTATACTAAGAGACAAAAGATATTTCATAAATCTTATAATGAAAAGTGCAAATGTTAGTACAATTGCGGGTATAGCTAACTTGATAGAAGGCTACGGCCAGGCTCACGTTTTGTTGCCTAACGGCACACACATTGAACTAAGTGATGCCTTATACTCACCCAGCTCTAAGAGAAACTTATTGAGCTTTAAAGATATAAGACTAAATGGTTATCATGTTGAAACCAAGGGTGAAGGAACTAAAGAATTCCTATACATTACAGAAAATATAAATGGCCAAAAGAAGGTCCTAGAGACTATATCTGCACTAGCCACTGGTTTCTACCATGCTAAGATAAACATGATAGAAGCTAACTTGGCAAAGCACAAAATGTTCACTGAACAATTCACTCTATGGCATGACCGGTTAGGCCACCCGGGTTCGAACATGATGCGTAAAGTGATTAAGAGTTCGAATGGGCACAATCTTAAAGAGAAAAAGGTTTTCCCTAAAAATCTCACTTGTGTAGCATGTGCACAAGGGAAACTTATCACAAGACCATCACCAGTAAAAGTCACAAAAGAGACTTTACATTTTCTGGAAAGGATAAAAGGTGATATATGTGGACCAATACACCCACCATGTAGGTCGTTTAGATACTTTATGGTTATGATCGATGCATCAACCAGATGGTCTCACGTTTGCTTGTTATCCACAAGGAACCTAGCATTTGCTAGGCTGTTAGCTCAAATCATAAGATTAAGAGCACACTTTCCAGACTTTTCACTTAAGACTATACGTCTAGATAATGCTGGTGAATTTACATCCCAAGCGTTTAATGATTATTGTATGTCCATGGGGGTGAGTGTGGAACATCCTGNGGTACTCAAGAGATTTAATATGGAGCAAGCTCACCCATTGACTAGCCCAATGGTTGTTAGAAGCTTAGACTTGGATAAAGATCCATTTGCTCCTAAGAAGGCCAATGAAGAAGTTCTTGGTCTGAAGTGTCTTACCTCAGTGCTATAGGATCGTTAATGTTCTTGGCTAGCCACACTAGGCCGGACATATGTTTTGTCATGAACCTCCTAGCAAGATATAGTTCTTGTCCGACTATAAGGCACTGGAATGGTATTAAACACGTCCTACGGTACCTGCAAGGAACGGTAGATTTTGGTCTATATTATACTAACCATAACAAAGAAGGTTTAGTTGGTTTTGCTGATGCAGGTTATCTATCCGATCCACACAATGGTAAGTCACAAACAGGTTATGTGTTTACACACGGTGGTACGGCGATCTCTTGGCGTTCAATGAAGCAGACTCTTGTGGCCACATCGTCAAATCACGCGGAGATTCTAGCCATCCATGAAGCCAGCCGTGAGTGTGTTTGGTTGCGGTCCATGACCCAGCATATTCGGACAGATAGTGACTTGGACGACAACAAGGAAGCCACTGTACTCTATGAAGACAATACGGCCTGCATCGCACAGCTCAAGGAAGGATACATCAAGGGAGATCGGACGAAGCACATACTGCCAAAGTTCTTCTTCACACATGAACTACAAAAGGCCGGAGAAGTTCAAGTGGT